>NC_081556.1:99723529-99898529 GCF_963082655.1 Stomoxys calcitrans | reverse complement strand
CCAAAATATCATTCCTGTAAAGCTTAAGATGCTGTAAGCATCCTTATGCTCTAGCTATTGTTGGTGTTGTTTTTCCTTTTGGCCAAATATTAAAATGGATAAATTTCATGGTGTATTGTGTTGCTTAGATGAAATATTTCCTTGGCAATTCCGTTTTTTTTTTTGTTGCAGCAGCGTTTTTTTTTGGGTGGTCCACCACTACCAGGGGTTTTGTATGACTCCACTGATGATGATAATGACAATTGTGAAATGTTACTGACATGATGCGTACTAAATATAATTTGTAATGATATTCGCCATAATGCAAATGGTACACGTGAACAACAGTTGTACTGCCTCTGATTCTCAATCTTCTGATGGCATTATGGCCAATTCGGACGAATGTCCGTTCATAGGACAATTCGGACGAATGTCCGTTCATAAGCCGCCATTCCCTGCCGCACGACCATTCCACCTCAATGTTGCATGGCTTTGCATGCGTCTTTTGTTGTTTGTGGTATACTTAATTTACAAAATTTTATAATGCTATGCAGAGCCATATTAAAATCATAAAACAAATGGCAAACAACTTTATAATGCCCAGGCAAAGTCAGCAGTCGTACAGTCATTCCTCCTGTCCAGTTTAGTGCTGCAGCCAGCCTATCGTCATGATGGACAGTGGCAGTCAGAGAGACATACAAACAAACAGGCAGACAGACAGACAAAGAGCATCAAGGCAAATGGAAATGTAATAATCAAAGAAGCACCTCACAAAAGAAAAGAACACATTTTCCATTTATGGCGTTAATAATATGACCATGGTTCCATATTGCAACCAGGATGAGGGGCTGCCTGAAAACAAAGTAAAATTCCAAATAAACAAAAAAAATGAACGAAAAGTTGTGAAACATTTCCCTGTGCCATTTTCCATTTGTTTTTTTTTTTGTTTTTCTTTCTTATGGTCCTTTTGCAGCCTTGAATGCTGAATAGTATGTAATTGATGGCGGTGTTTGGGTTGGTGGGGGGTGAGGGGATAAAAAGGCCATAACACATTTTGCCTTGTTTGTTTGCCTCTGTTCTGTCTCTGTGTCTGTTTGTTTAGATACTCGTATTGATGGTGGTCGAGCACTGTGTTAGCAGCCCTGCTGCCCTATCAAGGATATGCAACTTTACGGCATTTTATTCTAATTTTCGCCTGCGCTGGATTCCATTTTATGTTAATATACCTCCCGGACCAATGTGCTTGTCTTCTTTAATAATTTAGTGAGGCCAAATTAAATTACATGAGGCTAATAATGAGCCCATAGTTGGCAGTTGATTTCAAAATGTGTTTAAATTTGCAATGCCATATGATTGATACCCCCATGGAATGTTAGGTTTGGTTGAAAAGAGGTTGCAGATATTAATCCACCCCATGCCACTAAGGACATACACCTAAGCCAGTAATCGGCTTGTAGTGCGCTCTAAAAACTAAAAAAGTAACCTCTAAAAAGAAAAATGTAAGTTGGGAATTCCGTGCTACTTACAAAACCCTTAATTGTTTGCAATACCACTCCCCTAAGTGGATCATACCTGATATTGTGTCGCCACCTAAGTACCGGTATATGTTGGAGGGAAAGCCAGGCAATGACAAAGGAAATGCTACATCATCTTCCCCGCATGCCCTACACACGCTATCACTTGCCGCACCGATTTTACATAAGTGAGCTCGTAGTCCCATGTGTCCCGTTATGACACCAAAAGCTATACTGACCTCCTTCTTGCTTCCTTTCAGTACTAACCTCGCCCTCTCACAATCCGGATCATCCCATAGCAATTTCGCCGACCTACCGACTGTTCCACAATGTTGCATGCGCATTCGTCGCCCACTCCCTTAACTCGGACTGCGTCGACCCGAAAGGCTTCGGGTTAACCAAGTTTATTGACAGCAGTCCTCTGGCCTTCATCGCTAAATCCCTCTGCCATTTCTTACTCTTACTCCGTTATGGCCCAGCACCCAAACGATGCGGATTTTGCCATACTCAGAGAAGGCGTTAATCTCCTTCTTACACTGCAAGATGGTTCGTGACCTTCCCATCCTGGTTGTTATTGCCCTTATGGCAGTTTTACTGTCGGTAAAGATGTTCACACTCGACGTAATCGCGTTAGCACCACAACACCTCACGCATTCCGTGATCGCCCGGATCTTCGCCTGCAGGATCGTTTAATGGTCAGGCAGTCTAAAACAGATCTCAGTCCCTTGGTTCTCAATGTAAATCCCCAGGCCCACTCGTTCCTCTAACTTTGATCCATCTGTGTGACATGATCTTCCGTGAATCCAAGACTGTGCCGATGGCAGCAGTGCTTCGCACTCGACTTCAAGATTCAACTCAGGTATCCGATCGGAAATCTCTTCCCTTACTTCCAGGTTTCCTATCATCGCATCGATTGTTCCGCGATGGTATGAGCTAGTCCCATCCTCAATCCATTCTCCCATCGCCTTAAGTCTCATAGCTGCAGTGGCTGCCTCACACTTAATCTGTATGTCAATGGGTCGGATATATAGGATAGTCTCCAGTACTCCAGTGGGCGTGGTCCTCATTGCTCCGCCTATGCCAAGACAACATGTTCTCTGAATCGATGAACTTAAATCAATTTTTGGCGATGAAGCTCCATACCATCAAGTGTTTATCGATGGTATGGTGAATTCAACCGAGATCGTAGTTCACTCCAAGATAAATTTCGTGAAGGTTGTCCAAAATCAGTTATTGTTCCAGAAACCATTGATGCTGTGCGCCAACTGACATTGCAAGATCGTCATGTGACCACCTATCGTGCGATTGAGACAACCTTAGGCATTATTGGGAACAGCGTACCTTAAACATGGCATTAACATTTGACCTTCAAAAAAATTTGTTCGCGTTGGATCCCACAAAATTTTTCAAAAGCTCCAAAAACAGGCACGTGTCGATTGGTCGAAACAAATGCTCCACAAGTACGAAACAACTGCATTTTTGAGCACTTAAAACATCGATTTGATGAGTCATCCGCCGTATAGGCCTGACTTGGCACCGAATGACTTCTTTTTATTCCCCTACGTAAAAAATATAATGAGAGGTCAAGATCTAAAGAAGCGACTGATGCGTTCAGAATGCATGATTTGGAGACACTTCAAACAGAGTTCGAAAAGTGCTTCGACAATTGTTTCAAACGCACCTTAATGGGGAATATTTTGAATAATAATAAAGCGAGTTCGATGATTAATATTTGTTCAATTTGTGTTCTCTAATTCCGAAACATAATAGGTAACCCCCGTCTATCTCTAACGGTTTATGAGTTATTGGATATACAACAATTTTTTAGTCAAGGTATCATTGGTATTTCCGAACTTGTGTGACTATTTGTGAATTGATTGAATTTTTTTTTACATCATTAGAAAGGCTACAAAATTTTATTGGACATTATCTTAGCTTTACTTTAATTGGCTATGGCAGAACAGTTGTCCCACTAGCCGAACGTAGAATAGCGTTCCACGCACTTCGATCTTCTGCGCTCTTTCTAAAATCTCTGACACCACGTTTCGAGGTGTCTCCCACCATTTGATCTTTCCATCAAGCTTTTGGTCGTCCCGGTTTGCGTGTACCACCGTGTTTGCCTTCAAATCTGGTCTATGGTGGATTTACCAGGTCTAAAGTCGCATTCATAGGGCCCAATTCTTCTCTCTTTCATTTTAGGTTTTAGTTGATTTACCCTTTTTGGGCTTTTTCCAGGATTTGGCACAGTGTGAATATCTGCTCTAGGTTGGATTTACCAAGTCTAAAGCCGCATTGATGGGGCCCAACTACCTCATTGACTTTTGGTTTTAATCTTTCACACCGTACGCTCAAGAGTATCTTGTATACGAAGGGGAGGAGACTTATTCCTCTGTAGTTGGCACACTCCGTCTTGTCTCCTTTCTTGTGTACGGGACATAGTATGCTGAGGTTCCAATCATCGGGTATGGGTTATACTAGCCAGATTGCGCAGACAAGCTGATGCATACGTCTTATCAACGTGTCGCCTCCGGTTTTAAACAGTTCAGCGGGTAACCCGTCGGCTCCTGCTGCCTTGTTGTTCCTTAGTCGGGTCACTGTTACTTGGTCCTCATTCTGACTAAGAGGTAAACATTCTATACCATCATCAGGGATTAGTTTTGCGGTATCCTCTTCGACACCATCGTCGGAAACTAGCAATTGGGTAAAATGTTCTTTTCATATCCTCAGCACGCTATCTGTGTCAGTTATCAGATTTCCTTCTTTGTCTCTTTAGGAGGATGTGTCTGCACCAGAGCTATTGGTTTAATGTTTAATTCTTTGGTAGAATTTCCGGACTTCATTTTGACTCCTGCTCATCTTAACTCGCTCACACTCTTTCCATTTCCTTTTAATACCCACCACCGAATAATGGAGGTATATCAATTTTGTCATTCCGTTTGCAACACATTGAAGTATCCATTTCCGACCCTATAAGCTATAAAATTGTTGATCATCGTAAAAATCTAAGACGATCTAGCCATGTCCGTCCGTCTGTCCGTTGGAATCACGATACAGTCTTTAAAAATAGAGACATTGAGGTGAAACTTTGCACAAATTCTTCTTTTGTCCATAAGCAGGTTAAGTTCGAAGATGAGCTATATCGGCCTATATCTTGATATAGCCACCATATAGACCGATCTCTCGATTTAAGTTCTTGGGCCTATAATAGGCGCATTTATTGTCCGATTTTGCCGAAATTTGGGACAGTGAGTTGTGTTAGGCCCTTCGACATCCTTCTTCAATTTGACCCAGATCGGTTCAGATTTGAAAATAGCTGCCGTTTTACTTGTGTTTTCTGTGTAATAGACAATTCTTCTCTCTTGTTTTCTCACGATACATCTCTTCTGGTGCGTTGTTAATGAATGCTCCGTATGCCGCATTCTGGGCTTGTTGTATTTCGTTACTTTTGGTCGTACCATGGGTTCTTTGGCGGAGACTTCCTGTACCCAAGAACGGATTTTGCGGCATTTTTCATGGACATCGAGCAGTTGTGTTGGTCGAGTGGAGTATGCCGATGCCATCTGCTGTGTTTGAAGCTTTTTAATTTGCAGCTTCTGTGCAATGTCAGATCGTATGTTTCTCGCCACACTAAGACGGGTGTGAACCTTCGCTATAACAAGGTAATGATCCGAATCGATGCTCGGATCGATGGCTCATCAGACACACTGTATAAATGCCTTCCTTCTATCACAACATAATCTATTTGGTATCTCGTGTTTTGATCCGATAACAGCCATGTGGACGTGTGAATCCTTTGCTGCTAATTACCATGTTCTTCGCCACGGCGTAGTCTTTTAGCCTCAATCCATTATCGGAAGTTTCTTTGTGTAGGCTAAATTTTCGGACTGTTGGACCAGAGATATGTTTTTCCCTATTTTCGCATTAAAATCTCTGAGAATGGTTCGGAACAGCGGTCATATTCTCTTTCTAGGCGCTGGTAGAAAATATCCTAGGTCTGCTGTTAGGGCATGGGCGAAAATATGGCTGTTGTTGAAGAATTTGGCTTTTATGGGGATTGTCGCTATCCTCTCATCAACCGGAGTAAACCTGGAGACAAGATTTCATTCATTCTCCCACTAACCAAAAATACACTGCCAAATTCATGCTTCGTCTCATTGCAGGTAAAATATAGGGCGTCACCACTCGGTGTTGTTGTGGAGCGTTTCCCGAGTCATCGCACTTTCTGCATGACAGTAATGTCTGCCTTGCACATCTTCAATATATCAGTCAGTGCGTACACTGCACCCTCTCTATAAAGGGTGCGGACATTCCAGGTACAGATACGCATATCATGGTCTTTAAAACTTTGGCGGGGGCCGTCAACATGGGAGGATTCGCTTTTTTTTCTTCTTTGCTTTTTCAAAGCAATCCCTTCACTTTTTCCGGGTTATGGGCTACTAACCCGATGCCCCAGCCAATCTTTTTATCGTTCTATAGGTGAACTCGTGTCACATTTTAGCTCAGTACCTTTAACGGTAGCTACCCAGGTGACCAAGGTAAGCCATGATTTTGCCAAGTCAAAACCAATCAAAATAGTTGCAAGTTTTCTTTTGCTTTAAAATCTGTTTTGTAAAGGCCATAGCCTTGAATTACATACAAATGATTCTGCAAAATTTACGATTTGCGATTTAATACGTACTGCTTAATATTTTTAGCTCGAAATTATTTTTTTTTGCCTAAATCCATTTATTAAAGGCAAATGTTGCTTATATTTATTTGTCAACTCAGGAACTTTGACCGCTATCTGAGCTGTCCTGTTCCATTTGTAATCCCTAGGACAGGTGATTCTGTCTATCTGATAGTGGTTTAACGAAAAACAAAACAATAAACTCCCTAGGCACAACAAGTCAACCCAGTGACTGACTGACTCACTGGCTATCTAAGTGTCTGAATGACTGCATTAGAATGCTGTCATATCTCTTACAAAAGCTTCAGCGCAAATAATTCAAAATAAAATTATGTTTGCCCCGAGTCTGTGTACGCCTCCCAAAGGGAGCATATTTCAAACTCTCAAAACAATCATAAAACAGTGAATATTTTTAACGACTTTTACGAAAAACGAAAATCCCATTACAAACTCTTGTGCCAGCGAAACGTGGCTCACTTGCAACCACTCGCTTCCCTCTGCCACTTATTCCTCCATTGGAGATGCGTGCCAGCACTGAAAAAGGTATAATTTGAATTAAATCCCTCAACAATCACCGAAGTACTGCTCGAGCTGCCTAAAATGTGGTCGTAAGTGGCGTTAGCTTTGGGTGTATGGGACTTCATGCAAGTTGAATGACTTGTTCAGGCTGCAATGGGAGGCAGCGACAGCGGCGCGTACAAATGGCAGCAGTACAGTAAAATTGTCTGTCGACATTTGTAAGAAAAACACTCACACACAATGAATATGCAAATGATGAGCAGCCCCCCCCCCCCCCCCCACTAAAACAATGTGAAGAAGCTCCCTGGATGGACCCCTTAGACTGGCTCCATTGCTTGCTGGCCATAATTTCAGACAAATTCATTCGTTTTATGCAAAAATGAGCAACAAAGGGTACCTTTAAAAGTGCAGTGCCCGAAAACAGAGCGACTGTACTGTAAGCGGCAGCATTTGTATATATTTTAAAATAATTGTTAGACTTAGTTGAAGTCTAAGTTGGGCAAACAAATTATGACAGTATAAAGATTAAGGACTTTTAAAGTATGACTTTTAAGTATGATTCGTGGGACATATAGGAGCAACACTAGGACGCAGAAGATGGTGAATGAATCGGTCAGGTGTTGATTGATGATGTCTCTACACATCCATATGTGCTTCCTGACATTCCTCAAGTTCGGGAAGTTGAAAGTTCGGATGATCATTCGGATGGTGGTAACCCAAGGATATTGGTTAGAAAGAAGGCCACATGAAGCCCACACAGTGGATAGAATTCGAAAAAAAAAACTAGTAAAAACCAGTAAGGAAAGGCAAACGTTGGGCGGAACTGACTATATTATACCCTACACCTACCATACAAATATAAATTCGGACAATAGATATATGTATATGAGAGCTGTATTTGAATCTGAACCGACTTTTTTCGAACAAGTCGTTTGAAACTTGTAGTAACTACGGCAATTTAGGTGCAAATCGGGAGATACAAATATATGGGAGCTATATCTAAATCTGAACCGATTTTGATTTAATCTTGCATATGAGTCAAGATCAGTAACAGAAAAATCTGTGCTAAATTTTAAAAAGATCAGTTGAAAATTGTAGCTACTATGGCTATTTAAGTGCTAATCGGGCGATACATATAGATAAGAGCTATATCTAAATCTGAATCGATTTTTATGAAAACTTGCAAATATGTTAAGATTAGTAACAAAACAATCCATGCCAAATTTTGTGAAGATCGGTTGAAAATTGGAGTCACTACGGCCATTTAAGTGCAAATGGGGTGATACACATATAGGGGAGCTATATCTAAATCTGGACCGATTTTGATTAAATCTTGCATATAAGTTAAAATCAGTACCAAAACAATCCATGCCAAATTTTGTGCAGATCGGTTGAAAATTGGAGTCACTACGGCCATTTAAGTGCAAATCGGGCGATACATATAGATGAGAGCTATATCTAAATCGGAACCGATTTTTATGAAATCCTGCAGATATGTTAAGATCAGTAACAAAACAACGCGTGCAAAATTTTGTGCAGATCGGTTGAAAATTTAAGTTACTATGGCCATTTAAGTGCAAATCGGGCGATATATATATGGGAGGAATATCTAAATCTGAACCGATTTTGATTAAATCTTGCATATGTATTAAGATCGGTTACAAAACAATCCATGCCAAATTTTGTGCAGATCGGTTGAAAATTGTAGCTATTATGGCCATTTAAGTGCAAATCGGGCGATACATATAGATGAGAGCTATATCTTAATCTGAACCGATTTTTATAAAATCCTGCAGATATGTTAAGATCAGTAACAAAACAATCCATGCCAAATTTCGTGCAGATCGGTTGAAAATTGTAGTTACTACGGCTATTGAAGTGCAAATCGGGCGATACATATATATGGGAGCTATATCTAAATCTGAACCGATTTTGATGAAATTTTGCGCATATGTTAAGAATTCCTTAATTGTTTTCCATGACACTCCTCTGAGTTGGTTCATGTCTGGTATAGTGTCCCCACCTAAGTGCCGGTGTCTGTTAGACACGAAAGCCTGGCATTGACATAGGAAATGCTCCAACGTCTCATCATCTTCCCCGCATACCCTACACATGCTATCACTTGCCGCACCGATTTTACATAAGTGAGCTTGAGTCCCGTAATGATACCAAAAGCTATACTGCTCACCTTCTTACTTCCGTCCAGTAATAGCGTTGTCTTCTCACTATCTGGATTTCCCTATAGGATTTACCGACCGTTTCGCTCTTCCACGGAGAAATCGTCGCCCACTCCCTTAACCAAGTTTATTGACGGCAGTGCTCTGGCTTTCACTGTCACATCGTCTGCTTTCTCATCCCCTTTACTCCGCTATGGCCCGGCACCCAATCGATGCGGATCGTCACACCTAAGTATTTGACTTCCATTAACGGGATAAAACTTCTCACTTACCAATGAGTGTTTTTCGATTCAGGTTTAAAGCTCAATAAAAAGGGGCTTCCTTTTTATGGCCGAGTCCGAACGTCATGCCGCAGTGCGACACCTCTTTGGGGACAAGTTCTTATATGGCACAAATGCTGCCAGCATTAGGAGGGGATAACCCCCGCTGAAAATTTTTTCTGGCCATAATTCGAGCCCAGGCGTTCAGCGTTATGGGCGGATATGCCTATACGCTTGACTTGGCTTGGCCAAAATTATATTCGACGGTGAATAAAATATCAAAAAAGTTGGCTGTATAAAATTTGTATTTTCACAGATTTATCGTTAAATTTTGATCGTTTGCTCGACGTCCGAAGTTGGTCGTTTGGATTTGTACATCGACCAAAATCCCTTAAGTTAGATTAGGTTTAAAAGAGAGACAAACACCTAAGCCAGTAATCGACCTCGAATACCTCAAATAAGAAAATCTAAGTCAGAAGTTCCGTGCTACTTACTAAATTGTTGATTGTTTTCTATTCCACGACCCTGAATTGATTAATGTTTGTTAGCCGCGAAAGCTGGGCAATGACTTAAGAAATGCTCCAATGTCTCATATTTTTCCCCACATGCCCTACACATGCTATTATTTGCCGCACTGATTTTGCATATGTGAGTTCGAGGTCCAATGTGTCCCGCTATGATACCGAAAGCTATACTCACCTCCTTCTTAATTTCTTTCAGTAATAGACTCGTCTTCTCACGAATCACATCTCCCCATAGCATTTTCGTCGTCCTACTGACCGTTTCGCTTGTTCCACAGTGTTACAAGCGCATTCGTCTACCACGCTCTTAACTCGGACTGCGTCGACCTGAAAGGCTTCGGGTTAACCAAGTTTATTTGCAGTCCTCTGGCCTTCACTGCTCTTTGATTCCCCCTTAATCCGTTATGACCCAGCACACAAACGATGCGGATTTTGTCATTCCCAGAGATGGGGTTAGTTTCCCGCTTATACCCCAAAATTGTTCCTGACCTTAACGTCCTGGTTGTCATTGCACTGAAGTTTACTGTCCGAAAAGATGTTCACACTCGACGTCCTCGCGGGAACACTACACCACCTCACACATTCCGTGATCGCCCGGATCTCTGCATCATCGCATGATCGTGTTATGGTCAGGCAGTCTAAAACAGATCTCAGGGCTTGGGTTCTCAATGTAAACCCCCAGGCCCACTCTGTCCTCTAGCTTTGATCCATCTGTATAGCACGATCTATCAGATGGCAATACCAGGGTTTCAAAAATCAAAGAATGTGCCTCTGGCAGCAGTGTCTCGCACTCAAACTCAAGTTTCATCTCAGGCATCCGATCGGAAAACTCTTCTAATCCGCCCGGGTTTCCTATCATCGTCTCGAATATAGGATATCTAATTCGTTCTACCGAAATCGCTGATTTATTCTTATTTTACTGCACAGATGACCGTCCAAAATTTTTCGAAAAAATTGTGTTTTTAAACTTAGCATTTTAACCTTCAAAATCTAAACATTTAGAGGCACAAGGTAACGGAGAGATAGGATCGATAGTCACCGCACTGAACCGCACGGGTATCCACCCTTTTATTTTCTAGTGGTGAGGCTGGTGACAAGAGGAACGACCCAGGGAGAGGTGTTCTCCCCATTTCTGTGGAACCTCATGATGAATAAAATCCTTTTGGACTCAGCACGAAGATAGTTGCTTTTGTGAACGACGTCGCGTTGCTACACCGAGGCTGGTTTCCGTCGCAATTAGCGAGATCATAGTATGGTCATTGAATAGATTGTCACGATGAGACACCAGAAATGGGTTGAGGACGGCCCCAAAGACGACTGAGCTAGTGCTCTTCACTCGCAGATACAAGATAACGCAGTTGAGACCAGGGATTCGGAGAGCGACCGGAGCGACCCAGTTTTTGCACTAGAGTGAGTGAAATTTTTTTATGCTGGGCGGAATGGCTTGCAATCTCAATCGCGATTTGGCCACTCCGTCCTCCATTACGATCCAGCCATGCTCCGCTCCGGGCCATTCCGAATCCCTGGTTCCGACTCTCGTTCTTGGATGGCATCCCCCAGCAGCTGTCGATGGAAGCGAAGTACTTTGGCATAGTCTTCGATTCGAAGCTGTAAGGAGAAGCTGAAAGAGCCGTAAAGCACTGTCAGCTTTTCACTACTACCGGAGGTTGTTCGGTAGGAAATGGGGGAAACCCCAAAGGAGAATTTTTAGATGTATACCTGCATTGTAAGACCAGTAGTGACCTATGAGACACTGGTATGGGGGAGGGCCATGGATGAGGGGACTTGTACGAGGGAGTTCAAGAAGGTACAGAGACTGGCCAGCTTCGGAGTCACAGGGGCACTGAGATCCGCACCGCAGGCAGATCTGAAAGCGATGCTCGATATGCAGCCCATTGAGACCTACATTCGGAACTGGCCATGGATAAGATGACTTTTAGGCAGTTCAAGAAGGTCCAGAGACTGGCCTGCTTCGGAGTCACAGGGGCACTGAGATCCGCAGATCTGGATGCGATGTTGGATATGCAGCCCATTGAGACCTACTTTCAAAACTGGCCATGGATAAGAGGACTTGTAGGCAGTTCAAGAAGGTCCAGAGACTAGCCTGCTTCGGAGTCACAGGGGCACTGAGATCCCCACCGCAGGCAGATCTGGATGCGATGTTGGATATGCAGCCCATTGAGGCCTACATTCGAAACTGGTCATGGATAAGAGGACTTGTAGGCAGTTCAAGAAGGTCCAGAGACTGGCCTGCTTCGGAGTCACAGGGGAACTGAGATCCCCACCGCAAGAAGATCTGAAAGCGATGCTCGATATGCAGCCCATTGAGGCCTACAATCGAAACTGCGCCCCAAGTTCTGGCTTCTGCTGATAGAGCTCGGCATGCTGAAGGAGGAGAGGTACGGCCACAGTTCCATTCTGGATGCGGAGGGTAGGCTGAGGAGGATTTCCGACTATCTGCCACCGGTACCGGTTGGGATTACAACATTCAGGACTCGTTTTCCCGGGAAGGATGAATGTACGGTGAATGCTGTATTTGAGGAGGATGAGACCTCGTTCTTTACTGATGCCCCCAAGATGGAGTGAGGCACTGGATTGGGGGTCTACTCCAACGCACTCAACATCAGTATGTCTTTGAGACTACAGGACGTGTGTACGGCCTTTCAGGCAGAGTTCTGTGTGATTACAGTAGCTGCAAGAGAAATTCTGGTTAGAGATCTTTCGTCCTAAAAACTCAGGATTTATGAGGACAATACGGCGGCGCTCAAGGCCTTGGGTTAGAGGACGGTGAGTTCGAGGTGTAAGGCGGTTTACTTGTAGTCCTTGGATAAGTTCCGGATCCACGATGTAACGCTGATATGGGTTCCCGGACATGAATCGATTCAATGAAGTTCGGTAAGTTCGAGGTGTAAGGCGGTCTACTTGTAGTCCTTGGATAGGTTCCAGATCCACGATGTAACGCTGATATGGGTTCCCGGACATGAAGGGATTCAATGAAATGAAGGACCAGACGAATACGCCAGGAGATGTTCGTCTGCGTTGGACGAATCAGTCGCCTGTCATGCCCATGTGCCATTTTTCGAGCTACTGAACGTGATAAACGAGATGGCCAAAACGGGGTTGAGGAGATGGGACTCGGCAATTGGTTGCCGGACTGCAAAAGCGCTCTGGCTTATCATCGACCTGAAGAGGATGAAGGGGTTAATAGTTATCGCTAAGAGGTCGATGAGCATATTAACAGCGGTCATAACCAGACACTGTGACATAGGTCGCATGAGATTCGGCACAATGACTTCTGCAGGAGTTGGCTTGGTAAGTGACACAGGTTCTCCTTTTCATAGAAGCTGTTATTCTGCCATCTGGGTGATCTTGTGAATCTACCTCTAGCAGGTTTCCTGAGACTTTTGATGGGAGTGGGATGGTTCCGACGGAGGGTGCGGTAAGATCCGGGGAAGGCACATAAGTGCATATACGTTTCACAACCCACAGCAGAGCATAAAATTGCTATGCTACTGGAAATATATCAAGAAATAGAAGTAATTGTGTAAAATTTCAGTCAACTTGCATAAGATTTGCGCCCTTTAGGGGCTCAAGAAGTAATAGGGAGTTCGGTTTATATGGGACTTGTATCAGGCTATAGACCGTTTCAGACTATATTTGAAACATATTGTGAAGGTCATGGGAGAAGCCCATGACTACTTAGCAAAGTATTTAGTTGCACCTCAAGTTCTATCTATCGCCTTTGTTCAGGTAATTTCGAGTATGAGATTTTGGGGTAACACTTCCGAAAAACTTCCTCCAGGTCTTGGAGGTAAACATTTATAGGCATTTCACTCAGTTCATCGATAGATTTTCCTTTCTTTCCTTTTTTCATATGTAAAATCTAATGGGCATTATCTGTCAACTTCTAAATAAAATGTTGGCCTTGTTGTTGGCGTTGGGCTTATAATACTGGTTATGTTTCTGTGGCATACCTACCTGTTTTTATGGCATGGCTGTTTTGGAATTGTCAGTTACATGAAAATTTTCTGGAATTTATGACTGAGAACATGTCGTGTCTGATATACATCTATGCTCATTACATTCTGCGTTGTAAGCCTTAGTGTGGCAGAAATTAGGGTGGCTTCTTGTTTGGTAAAAATGGTAAAAATTGGTAAAAATATGAGAAGGAATTTTGATGCAGTATTAATTTTCATTGGATTGATAATGGGGACCTATTTGTAAGAACTTCTCTCGAAACTAGTTAAAACATATGACGGAGCAATCAAAACACAACAAATAGTGATCGCATCGAAATTTCTTCACTGTACTGCGCTGCACTCTCTCAATTCAATACGGTGAAGTTTCGGGGCAAGCAACGTTACCTAGCTTCCCTATATATGGCACACGGTTCAGAGATGCCGCCTTCAAATCTAAGGTTGATGGTTGAGGCCGATCGGATTAAATTTGGGCACAAATTCTGCACGTCTTTCCCTTCAATACCAGAAAAGGAAGTGACAACTGCGCAGGATAAAGACATAATGGTCAAGCGGATCACGAAGGCCCTGAATGACTCGCTTGTGTAAGCATGTCCTAGTGCCAAGCCAAGTGATCACAAATGCCCTGAATGACTCGCTTGTGTCAGCATGTCCTAGTGCCTAGCCATGAGGCAAACAGTGGCCAGTATGGTGGACCCCCCTCTAGACCAGAAAAGGAAATGGCAACTGCGCAGGATATAGACATAATGGTCAAGTGGATCACGAAGGCCCTGAATGACTCGCTTGCGTAAGCATGTCCTAGTGCCAAGCCAAGCGATCACAAATGCCCTGAATGACTCGCTTGTGTCAGCATGTCCTAGTGCCTAGCCATGAGGCAAACAGTGACCAGTTGGTTGGTTGGTCTAAGCAAGGACTGCAGAAAATTCTTCAACAGAACAAAAGCCACAAGGGCACCACACGATTGGGATATCTATAAGGCTGAGCTAACAAAAATATAAGGGCGAGCTGGGAAAGGCTCAGAACAAATCCTGTATAGAATTCTGCTCCTCTTGGAGGATACATCTGAGGCCTCTAGGCTTAGGAAGATTGTGTTCACGAGACCTATTACGGTGGGGCATAACCAGAAGTCAGATAATGTATGGAAAATGTCTAGTGAGATAACACTAGAACTACACATTGATAAACATTTCCCAAGTAATTCTCCAACGGACAAAGTGGTGCCAGAAGAGGTTGTCGGTATGGTGGACCTCAGAACTAGTTGGTCTAAGGAAGGACTGCAGAAAACTCTTCAACCGGGCGACAGCCACAAGAGCAACACAAGATTGGGACATCTAGAAGGTTGAGCTAAGAAAATATAAGGGCGAGCTGAGAAAGGCTCAGAACAAATCCCAGATAGAATTCTGCAGCTCTTTGGAGGATACATCTGAGACCTCTAGGCTTAGGAAGATTCTGTTCACGAGACCTATTACGGTGGGGTATATCCAGAGGTCAAAACATGTATGGGAAATGTCTAGTGAGGTAACACTAGAACTACTCGTTGATAAACATTTCCCGGGAAATTCTCTAACGGACAAAGTGGCGCCAGAAAACGTTGTCACTGGCATGCATTCGTCGGAGTTTATAATGGAAATTGTGTCTGAGCCAAAAATTCTTTGGGCCATAAGAAGTTTCGACTCCTTTAAGTCACCAGGCCCTGATGATGTATCACCGGTTGAATTACAAGCTGTGTCTGATAGACTGATTCCTTGGCTTTGGAAGATAAAGTCTGCTTGAATTAGCATGTCATATGTACCTGTGGGATGGAGGGACACGAAGATCATTTTCAATGCGAAAGCAGGAAAACCTTACCCCACGAAGATTCTTGAGAGATTGATAAAAACATATCTTAGGGGCAAAGATCACTGGAGATCGCCTATTGCTGCAGAGGCATGCATGCAAATGCAAATTTTGCCCATGAACATTCCATTAAGGAACAGGGCAAACTTCTCACATATCAATGAGTGCAGTCCGATTCAAGTTTAAGCTCAATGATAAGGGGCCTCCTTTTTATAGCCGAGTCCGAATGGCGTGCTGCAGTGCGACACCTCTTTGGAGAGAAGTTTTACATGGCATAGTACCTCACAAATGTTGCCAGCATTAGGAGGGGAAAACCACGGCTGAAAATTTTTCTGATAGTCTCGCCAGGTTTCGAAACCGGGCGTTCAGCGTCATAGACGGACATGCTAACCTCTGCGCTACGGTGGCCTCCAAGAACTCTAAAGCATATAGTAAAGGCAAATCCACTGAAACAGCCCTTCACGACCTTGTCGGCTACATAGAGGGTTCTCTCGATGACAAGGAATATGCAATGGTAGCATTTCTTGACATTGAAGATTCTATCAAGAAAGTAAAACTGACATCAATCCTGAAGGAGTTGGAGTTTCTAGGCATCAACTCTACCGCAAGAAAGTTTACATACTGAAAGATGCATTACGGCAGGCTTGGGATCTGTGGAACTAAAAATATGTGTCAGCAGAGGAACACCTTAAGGAGATGTACTGTCTCCTCTACTTTAGAATACAGGGATTGTAAATGGGCCATATCGGTCCATGTTTTGATATAGCTGCCATATATTTAAAACGATTTTGGGTCTTGACTTCTTGAGCGTCTAGAGGGCGCAATTCTCATCCGATTGGAAAGACATTTTGCACAACGTGTTTTGTTATGATATTCAACAACTGTGCCAAGTATGGTTCAAATCGGTCCATAACCTGATAAAGCTGTCATATAAACCGACCTTGGGTCTTGACTTCTTGAGCCCCTAGAGGGCGCAATTCTTATTCGATTGGAATGAAATTTTGCATGAGCCGTTTTATTATGACTTCCAACCACTGTGCGGAGTATGGCTCAAATCGGTCCATAACCTGATATAGCTGTCATATAAACCGATCTGGGGACTTGACTTCTTGAGCTTCTAGAGGGCGCAATTCCTATCCGATTTGGCTGAAATTTTGCATGACGTGTTTTATTATGACTTTCAACAACTGTGCCAAATCGGTATATAACCTGATATAGCTGCCATATAAACCGATCTTGAATCTTGACTTCTTGAGCGCAAGAGGGCGCAATTTTCATCCAATTCGGTTGAAACTTGGCATGACATGTTTCGGTATGACTTTCAACAAATGTGCTGAGAATGGTGGAAATCGGTCAATAACCTGATTTAGCTTCCATATAAACCGATCTTGAATCTTGACTTCTTGAGCCACTAGAGGGCGCAATTCTTATCCGATTTGAATGCAATTTTGCACGACGGATCCTGTCATGACCATCTTTTATTTTATCCTTTTTTCCCTAAGAAGAGATGCCGCTGAAAGAACCCGACAAATGAGATCCATGAATGAGGGTATATAAGATTCGGCCCGGCCGAACCTAGCCCGCTTTTACTTGTTTGTAACTTAAGTGGAGATCGCATTTGCTAGCGATAATTTGATAATGTTCAGAATGCTAAAAACCCTTTGCCTCTAACCTTTTCATATGTAGCATCGAAAATCAATATTTCGCGTCAATGTTGACAAAATACAGTCTATTTGATATACTACACCACCTTAATATGAAGACATCATGAGATTTAACTGTAAAGCTTCCAAACGTTATTCCGAGTCCCGACCGCTCTTCATAGGCTGCCAGCGGGAGTTAGCGAAATTTCTTTTATGTCATAGACATTAAATTTTTTGTATTGCTGTTGGCATGGTTGAAGTCCTGCAGAAAAGTCAATGCAATGTACATTTCTGTGTATGTATGCACGGCTCTTTGGAAAATGAGAAACAAACCATCATCGTTTGTGGCAATATGGAGACAAGAATAATGGTTTTGTTTAAATTTTATGCCATGATAAGAATGTTTAGGTTTTCCAACTTTGTTTTTCCCATTTCTTTTTTTGTCTCTTTTAAGTGGGGGGGCGCACCATAAAAGCAAATTTTTTATTGCCTTCACTCCCTTGGACATAATGTGTTGTCACATTAACCCATTGATAAAAACAATCAACACGATATGATAGGAATATCGTTAAACCTTTTTAGGGCCATGACCATGGTTTATGCCTACAACTTAGATACGAGTATGCATGTACACAGAGTATGCGTAAGCGTTTTTAAAATATTGCTGTTGGATATTCAAAACTTCTCTAAAGACTTTCTAAAACGGCGGAGAGCCATAAAAATTTCATTGGCAGTCTTAACCTGGAGTCCTCAAAATCCTGCAAAACTAGGGCGATAAAAAGTGCAAACAAAAATGTTTACTTGAATTTATTAAAAGATATTAACCCTCTAT
Organism: Stomoxys calcitrans; assembly: GCF_963082655.1. NCBI lineage: Eukaryota > Metazoa > Arthropoda > Insecta > Diptera > Muscidae > Stomoxys > Stomoxys calcitrans. The sequence goes on along the minus strand of NC_081556.1, from coordinate 99,880,605 downwards.
GGGGGAGGGCGTGAAGATTAATCAACCTTTTTCCTAAAGCAAAGTTGTTAGTGAGGAAAACACAAGAAACCCAATCTTGATGAAATGACAGCATTCATCGGCAAACTTTGTTTGTTGTCACTTGTAAAAGAGTCCTCATTTGAGCTAGGCCGAATCTTATATACCCTCCGCCATGGATCGCATTTGTCAAGTTCTTTGCCCGGTATCTCTTATAGGCAAACAAAAGAAAAGAATTGCTATGCTACTGAAGCTATACCAAGATATAAACCGATTGGGGCCATACTTGGATTGGCTGGTGGAGACCTCAAGTAAAAGTCATTGTACTAAATTTCAGCCATATCGGATAAGCACATCACTGTGGTTCGAAATCGAAAACTTCTCTAAATCCTTCCGTAACTGTGAAATGGATTAAAATATTCCACATTTTTTATGGAAAAATTTTGTCACTAATGGGTCCAGGAAGGGACTCATTTGCGGTGACATTTGGTTGTATGACTTCAACAGGATATTGTCCCGATCTCGACAATCGGTTTCAAACGCTATTTTTTCCATAAACCGTAGCCGTTGAGTGAAGCGGACGTGTTTTTATTTCGCTTCTCAATGAAAAAATATCCATACCTCGGAGTAGGTACTACCTATTACGACAAAATTGTAAAGCCTTTTTGGAGTAGGCTACAAACAGACCGTGGCGTGTTGTCCTCCCCTCCCATAGGTGCCAAGGCACAGACACAGACTAGATAACAGCGCTTCAAGCGCATAACTTTTTGATGAGCAAAAGAGGCATAAACCAAAAGGGTTGCACAGTTCGTCCCCAGCCTTTAAATGAAGCTGGTGTTTCCGACTTGGATTCAGACAGCAACAGTGTCCATAAAACAGCCATCGCAGCTGAATCGAGAGATGAGGGCAGCGGGATGACGGCAGAAGTGAGCGCTGGCTTTCTTAAGCTCACAAGCAGATCGAGAAGTCGATCCGGGGCACGATGAAGGAGACAGAGGAGTATGTACCGGCAGCGCAATCGGGCGAAAGTGCAGGATGCTGAAAGAGATAGAACTGACATTCCCAGCTCTTCTACAGAAGCTGAAAAGAGAATCAGATCTCCCAAAGAGCATAACACTACTAAAATACTGAAGAAGAAAAAGAGCTCCCCGCTTTCAAGTACTCTGTGAAAACCAAGCCTGCCATCCCGCAATGGAGAGTCCAGACAGTGTCCTGCGGTGGTAGACAAAGTCTAAACAGCAACGAAGGAAGCACGCACGGACCCTTCATGGAGGAGTGTGACTGCCAAAAGGAGGCCACAGCCATCACGGAAGGGAGAGATGGTCGCTGAGAATAAAAAGGAGTGGCCCTTTTGCGCCAGAGTGGCAAGGAAGCACATCAGAGATAACTTATGCAGTCATCAATAGAGTTATGCAGTCATCAATATTGGCAGTGCATCCGGTAGGATTCCATCAGATCATTCGGTCCCAAGTGGAGGATCTGGTTAATGATCTAATTTCCGAAAATGTGTTGAACCCTGTAGAGGGTCCACCCATACAAATGACGAGCTGCGAGTTTAGAGGGGACATCTTTACGCTGCGTTTTGCGTAGGCGGAATGTTTTAATACCGTCAAACAGCTCGTCAGAGGTATCCACGCTGCCTGGGAGGGCGCAAAGCTCGAGCTGGTGAGAAAGATGAAAATCCCCCATCCTACAAACGTGACGGTTTTCATCAAAGGACGGGGCAGTAAATTTTGCGACGGAACGAATGTTGGGATTCTTGGGCAAGCAAAACCAAGGTTTGATCGCAGAGAAGTGGGAGGTCTTCCACAGGGAGGAAAAAGAGGAAGAAACTCTCTTTGTGGTTGGCATTGACCAAGTCTCCGTGATGAGTTTGGCTAAGACTACAAGCATGAAGCACTACGGGAGCCAGGGGCAAACTTTTCACATATCAATGAGTGCAGTCCGATTCAAGTTTAAGCTCAATGATAAGGGGCCTCCTTTTTATAGCCGTGACCGAACGGCGTGCCGCGGTGTGCCGCTCTTTGGAGAGAAATATTGTATGGCATAATACCTCGCAAATGTTGCCAGCATTATGAGAGGAAAACCACCACTGAAATTTTTTTTCTGATGGTCTCACCAAGATTTGAACCCAGGCGTTCAGCGTCATAGGCGGTCATGCTAATCTCTGCGCTACGGTGGGAAGACTAGGATAGGCAAAAATACTCATACTGAGACATCAGGCCTTGCGGTGGCTAGTGACTCAATACCGCTGAAATTTTTTTCTGATGGTCTCGCCAGGATTTGGACCCAGGCGTTCAGCGTCAAAGGCGGACATGCTAACCTCTGTGCTACAGTGGGAAGACTAGAATAGACAAAAATATTCATACTGAGACATCAGGCATCAACAAACAGGGGCGGACGACGAGACAATCACCGCTCTCTTAATATTGGAAAGATTAGGATAAGCAAAGATCCTAATACTAAACTATCAGGAAGTGGAGTGGCGAGAGACCCAACACAGCCTAACAAATAGGGACCCAACGACGGACCCATCACCGACTTCAAGATTCGGAAGACTAGGGGATGTAAAGATCCTAATATTGAAACATAAGACATCGCAGGACAGGAGCCTCAATGCACCTTAAGAACAGGGAGCCGACGATGGCACCATTACCTACTCCCAAGAGGCCCATTAAATTAAGATTTGTAAGGCTACGATAGGTACAGATCCTAGTATTGAAACATCTGGCAATACAGGGAATGGAAACTCAATACAGTCTAACGAATAGAGACCCCACGATGGAAACATTATCGACTTTATAAAGATTCGGATGATTAGGATAGACAAGGAACCTAATATGACGACAGTGACAGGAAAGTCAATGCAGTCTAAAGAACAGGGAGCTGAAGATGAATTCGTCACCCGCTTCCGAGATGCCCATTTACTGGTGGGCCAATGATTGAGGTCATCCATATAAATTCCCACCGGAGCAAGACTGCTACCCACGCTCTGGTGCAAAAATCTCATTGTCTTAATCCAGGCACCATGGACGAGCCGGAACAAAGTTTCTGGGCTGAACCATACCAACTACCAATTATATATTTTCCCCATTTATTGTCAACGTCGGATGCAACAGTGGTGAGACGGTTGAGCATACCTGGCATCACTTCATCCGCCTTTCGAATCTCCGGCAGCCGCCATGGACGACCCGGAACAAAGTTTCTAGAATTTCTAGAAGTTTCTAGAATTTGAATTATATATTTTCCCCACAGTTGCCTACGTCGGATGCAACAGTGGTGAGACGGTGGAGCATACCTGGCATCACTTCATCTGCCTTTTGACTCTCCGACACCGCCACCCACGTCGGAGCAGCAACGTTTGTTGAGGAAAGCAAAACAGACAGGAAACGTGGTACTAATAGGGTGCGATGCGAAATCTCACCACATTTCGTGGGGTAGTACCAACACTTAAAAGCGGGGCCAAGCCCTGGCAGAGTTCTTGAATACTAACGACCTAATAACACTTAATATTGGAAACACCGCTACCTTTGTTAATAGGATTAGGGAGGATGTATTAGATGTGACGATATTTTCGGAAAATCTTATCGATGAGGTTCAGGATTGGAGGGTGTTCATGACACCCCTTTTTATGACCATCGCTACATTAGATTTAAAATAGCACGGCCAGCGCCGAATCCGATATGCTCCGGAATAAGTTGAAAACCAACTGGCCAAAATTCGGAAGACTACTCAGAAGAAGACTTTAGATTGTCCAAGCATAGAAGACGTTAACGACATTGTCTAAAGGTTTACGACTGCATTAGTGGAGTCTGTCGAAGATAGATGTCCTCTTCGAGAAGGGAAATCAGCCCTAGAAAAACCATGGATGACCGAGGAGATTCGCAATATAGGGAAAGAGGTCCGCATACTCTTAAACAGAGCTCGTCATAAAAGACGAAAGTATATTGGGATGTGTATTACACACTGCTCAAGGAATACAATAAGACTACCAGAGTGGCAAAACGTGCCTCCTGGAAGCTTCTCTGCGAACAGATCCATAGCGTTAATGACGACGCCAAGATAAAATTAGTTTTATCTCAAAAATCCATGTCCAAACTTAAACTTTAGTAGACGACATGGGAGTGAGAGCAGAGACAACGGACGACGTAGAGGTCTCAATGTTAACCCAGAGAAGACTGAAATACGCCTGTTCACGAGGAAGACGAAGGTGGGCCAATTAAACGCACCACGTTACCTCAATAAGACGATTTCGATACCTGACAAGTTTAAATACTAAGGTGTGATCTTGGACGGGACACTGAATTGGAAGTGTCACATTCAGGAGCGTACAGAGAAGTCTCGAAATGGGGCCTGAACCGGATAATAAACCACTGGCTCTACAGGAACGTGATTAGACCAATACTTATCTACGCCTCAGTAGTTTGGGGGACTGCTATGGAGAAAAAGTAAAACATAAGGACCATACAACAGGTTCAGAGAACATGTTGTCTTGGCATAGGCGGAGTGATGAGGACCATGCTCACTAGGGCACTGGAGACTATTCTAGATATACGACTCATTGACATACAGATTAAGTGTGAGGCAGCCACTGCGGCTATGAGACTAAAGCGATGGGAGAATGGATTGAGGATGGGAGCAGCTCATACCATCGCGGTATAATCGAGGCGACGATAAGAAACCTCGAAGGAAGGGATGAGGTTTCTCATCGGATACCTGAGATAAACCTTGAGGTCGAGTGTGAGGCACTGCTGCCATCGGCACAGTCTTGGATTTACTGTATTGCCATCTGGAAGATGGTGTTACATGGATGGATCAAAGCTAGATGACAGAGTGGGCCACGAGGTCTCCGTTGAGAACCCAGGGACTGATATCTGTTTTAGACTGCCTTACCATAATACGATTCTGCAGGCGGAGATTCGGGCGATCACGAAATGTGTAAAGTGGTTTGGTGCTAACTCGAGGACGTCGCGTGTGAACATCTTTAAAGACAGTAAAATTGCCATAAGGGTAATAACAACCAGGACGGTAAGATCACGAACAGTCCTGCAGTGTCAGAAGGAGATTAACGCCTTCTCTGAGGATGGCAAAATCCGCATCGTTTGGGTGCCGGTCCATAACGGAGTAAGGGCAAATGAAAGGGCAGACAATTTGGCGGTGAAGGCCAGAGGACTGCCGTCAATAAACTTGGTTAACCCGATGCCTTTCGGGTCGAAGCAGTCCGAGTTAAGGGAGTGGGCGACGAATGCACATGCAAGATTGTGGAACAGCGAAACGGTCGGTAGGACGGCGAAAATCCTATAGGGGGATCCAGATCATGAGAAGACGAGGCTATTACTGAAGGGAAGCAAAAAGGAGGTCAGTATAGCTATTGGTATCATAACGGGACAACTAGGACTACAAGCTCACTTATGTAAAATCTGTGCGGCAAGTGATAGCATGTGTAGGACATGGGGGGAAGATGATGAGACATTGGAGCATTTCCTTTGTCATTGCCCGGCTTTCGCGTCCAACAGATACCGGTACTGAGGTGGAGACACAATATCAGACATGAACCAACTTAGGGAAGTGGTATTGAAAACAATTAAGGATTTTGTAAGTAGCACGGAATTCCTAACTTAAAATTTTAAAGTTTATAGTTTTTAGAGCCCACAACAAACCGATTACTGGCTTAGGTGTATGTCCATAGTGGGCGGATTAATATCTGCACCCTCTTTTTCAACCTAACCTACAGTGCTTTTTATAGACGGAATGACCATATAAATTTAACTCCCGGTTTATGGTCTTCAGCCGCTGTGAGTTCATAAACAGTGTATTTATATCCAGATTTTTTAAGAAATGTTGTTAAGCTTAATATCCGAAGGGGTGGTATCTATAGTTCGGCCCGGCCCAATGTAGTCATTCCGTTTGTAACAATTCGAAGTATTGATCCGCGACGCCATAAAGTGTATATATCCTCGATATCCTTGACACTCTAAGCCGAACCACTTATATTCGTCTGTCGAAGTCATGGTAGCGGTCGAACGCATAATATCCGCTAAGGTTAGTTTATAGGTAAGAAGGAAAAGGGGAATCCGAATATTAATCCGCCCCCATGTCACTATGGACATAAGTGTATGTTTCAGCCAGTTTCGCGATCTAAATACAAAAATGTAATCTTTTAAAAGGAAGTCTAAGTCAGGAATTCTGTGCTACTAACAAAGTCCCTAATTGTTTTTCATACCACGCCCCAAAATCGGTTCATGTCTGGTATTGTGCTTCCACCTAAGTGCCGGACAATGTCTCAGAATCTTTCCCACATGTCCTGCACATGCTATCACTTGCCGCTCCCTTTCAACACTAGTGAGCTCGAAGTTCTATTTGTCCCTTTACGAAACCGAAAGCTAGCCTCGTTTTCTCACGATCCGCTTATCCTCATAAAAGTACGTGGTCCTACCGGTCGCTTTCCTGTTCGCGTTCGTCATCTACTTTCTAAACTCGGGCTTCGTCGACTTCAGTTTAACTAAATTTGTAGGCGGCAGTCCTCTGGCTTTTGTGGCCTAGTTTCCTGCTCATTCATTCCCGCTTACTCCGCTATGGCCCAGCATCCAAACAATGAGGATCGTGCTATCCTCAGAGACGGTGTTAATCTCCTTCTTGTATTCCAAGACTGTTTGTGACCTTACCGTCCTGGTTGTTATTGCACAGGTGGCCAGTTTACTGTTCGTAAAGATGGTCACACTCGAAGACTTCGACAACACCACACCACCTCATGAACTCCGTGATCGCTCAAAACTGCGCCCAGTATTGTGGTCAGGCAGTCGGAAACGGATTTCATACCCTGTGCTCCTAATATAGACCTCCGTCGGAAAAATATATTTGTTCATGAAAAAAACATTTGTCTTCTACTTTCTTCTCCTTTATTATACCCTACACAACTACTGTGGTATAATTTTGTGCATTTGTTTGCAACGCTAAAAAGGAGGAGAGGTAGATTCACACTTACGTACACGGATCGGCTCTGTCCCTCTGCCTCCTGTCTGTTGATTTATTGTTAGAATCAAAGCATAGGTCGCATATGTTGTTTGATTATCATTATATTTAGCACAAATCTTATTTTTGACCCAAGGACGAACGCTATTGATTTTTGAAAAAAAAAAAAACGGTCCAAATTTAGATAGCTGCCATATATATCTTTCATCTGACATGGCTTCTATGGCTGTAGCAGCCACAATTTGCGTCCGATCTTCACAAAATTTACCACAAAGTGTACAATTCGACATTCCGATACGTATGCAAAATTCTATCGAATTCAGTTCAGATTTAGCTATAGCTCCAATATGTGTATCTTTAATCCGATATGACAAACCAATACGTGTGCAAAATTTCTTTAAAATCGGATCAGATTTATATAGACTTCCCATCAGGGTCGTAGGCCCGATCTTGTCATGATGAGCTTTCGTACCCATCCAGGGGCAGGTGAGAAAACTGCTGTGGAACCACTCTTCCTCAGAACACTCCTCCTCCTTAGATACTTCATTAGCTGCTTCTGTGGAAGTACTTTTTGAGTTTCGGGTAGCACGCAACCTTGAACCCAGTCCCACTGGATGACCCACTCACGCGGAGCTTGTCGGGTCCCGTTTTGATGCCATCCCCTCCTTTCTCGATTGTGACAGGGGGGTTTTTCAGTCTCCTGCAATCCGCCAGACTTTAGCAATGTGGTCGATAGTTCCTCAGGCCAGTGTTCAGCAACAACTGCTGAGTCGTCTCCTAATTCCCCAACCCCACAACTTCTAGAGACCTTTAGTTTCAAATTGTTGAATCCGAAGGATACAACCCCTTCAGACTTGTTGAGGTATCTTTACCATTTACGCAGTTACAGATAAATTTTGGCAATTTTCGATTTTGAAAAAATGTGGGAAGCCCCCCCCCCGTAAAAAAAAAAGTATGGTGGGATGCCCCCCCCCAAAAAAAAAGTATGGCTACGTCTCTGGTTCCCATATATATCTTTCTGCCGTTATACTCCTTTAAAGCTGCAATAGCCAAAATTTAGTTTCTTTCGAAGGAAAACCATCAATTTATGCTATTCAATGTTTCAATACGTATAGAAAAAATTTGACCAGATTTAGACAAAGGTTCTATGCGTTAAAAGTAGACCGAGTCTAGTGGTGGTAAAGGGCATTATAAAGGGTGATTTTTTTGAACACATTTGGAACCGAACACTGATTTTGGTAATAAAATTCAATGATTTGCAAGCGTTGCTCGTTAGTAAGTCTATTCATGATGAAATGTCAAAGCATACTGAGCATCTTTCTTTTTGACACCATGTCTGAAATCCCACGTGATCTGTCAAATACTAATGCATGAAAATCCTAACCTCAAAAAAATCACCCTTTATAGTCGGCTGCGTCTGACTTTTGCCTTTGCTTAATGGTTTCTAGTCACCGTTTAAGGAAACTCATTTTGCCTAGCTTCTTAGGTTAGGCTACCTATCAACAAAAATTCCTCAGACAAAGAAAGAAGTTTGAAAAGTTGTTCAAACTTCTTTCTTTTAATATCTCTAATTGCTTTTACCATTTCTCAAATTTCATAATTTTTTTTAATATCTTTTCATACTCGACCCCAAATCGTCTTCTTCTTCCGTGCTCGTGTCTTTGTTGTTGTTGTTGTTTGTCATTAAATTTATGCCAACTCATAAATTTTCACATACACTTTGCCATCCATTAATACCCCAAGCTCAGCGCCTGCTTTCCTCCCTCTTTTTGATTTCGAATTCAACAACAAGCCACAAATTTATTTAAAATACATTTAAAAACTTTATCATGTTCATGAACTTTTTTCCTGACCTCTGGGCGAGCAACACAACAATTTGGCAAGAAAGTAAAAGTTGGTCCCAAAGAAGTCAACACCCACTCGCAGAGAGGAGTGCACACGCCCCCATCACACATATAGTAATAAGAGGAGAATAGCCCCTGTCTCTCCCTCTCCTGCTCTATGTTTCTGACAAAGTAAAACAAATTAGAAATTCTTTTAGCATTCAACATTTGTTTGGATACAAAGAGGCCGGAAACGCCTAGAATGTGAAATCCGTTTAACATGTTTGGCCAGGAAAATGGGGACGACGGATTCGGCATATCAACTGGGCTGTATATATGAAAATTTTTTAAATGTCTGCTTAACTTCAATGCTGACAAAACGGATTAAAAGCGAAATAAGTCTCCCTTGCGCTCACTCGCATGTTACAATAAGCAGCAGAAGTAAAGAAAGCTTCTTTAAGATGAAATATTCCTTCATTAACATATATTCGGCGAAAGTTTTCCGTTTTTCTCATTTCCTTTTGATTAAATAAACGGGAAGTTTTTGTCAATGCATAAAACAAAAAAAATTCCCTGCCCACTTTGTGCTGTCTATCAAGGAAATCCTTGAAAGACATGATTGACCGGAGCCTTTAAAAGAAACACTTTGGTAATTTATTAAACCCTTCTTTATTAGAGTGATATCTTAGACGATTTAGCAATACGTCTCTCATTTTGTGTGATCGGCAGTCCAAATGCTACCCGTTCGTTGATTACAAAAATATATGAACTGGCTGACAGACGGACATGGATCAATAAAATCAGGAAGTAATTCTACGCCGATCAGTACACTTAACAAGTAAAAACATACAAAGTTCAGGCGGACCGAATCTTATATAACTTCACCATGGATAGGTTTCTGCTAAATATTTCCATAAATATATACGAACAGGGGCCGCTCCGCTGTGTGTTCTTTCACTCTCTTATTTTATCTGAGCCTTATGCTGTAACGTCAGGAAATAAATCAAGTTTGGGGGTGCTGCTAGGGCTTTTCAAATATTTCGCCCCAATGTGGATATCATATTGGGTCTCTACTCCTAAAACACTTTTCATTTGAGCCTTATATTGCTATGGTCGGTAAATATGTCCGGTATGAGCGTATTTTTGGGAGTGAGGTGGTTCCCCATACAATATAGGGCTCTTATTTTATCTGAGCCCTATATTGTCACGTCAGAAAATAAGTCCTGTTTGGGGGTGCTGGTACGGCCTTTCAGATATTTCGTGGATATGATATTGGTGCTCTACTCCAAAACACTTTTCATTTGAGCCTTATATTGCTATGGTCGGTAAATATGTTCGCTATGAGCGTATTTTGAGGCCACCTTAGCGCAGAGGTGTTAACATGTCCGCCTATGATGCAAAACGCCTGGGTTCGAATCCTGGCGAGACCATCAGAAAAAAATTTTCAGCGGTGGTTTTCCCCTCCTAATGCTGGCAACATTTGTGAGGTACTATGCCATGTAAAACTTCTCTCCAAAGAGGTGTCGCCCTTCGGCACGCCGTTCGGACTCGGCTATAAAAAGGAGGACCCTTATCATTGAGCTAAAACTTGAATCGGGCTGCACTCATTGCTATGTGAGAAGTTTGCCCCTCTTCCTTTGTGGAATGTTCATGGGCAAAATTTGCAAATTTGCATGAGCGTATTTTTGGGAGTGAGGTAGATCCCAATGTATCAGATTCGTGCTCTAGTCCCAAATACCTTTCATTATACCCTACACCACTACTGTGGTACAGGGTATTATAACTTATTGAATTTGTTTGTAACATCCAGAAGGAAGAGAGATAGACCCATTGATAAGAATACCGATCGACTCAGAATCATTTTCTGATTCGATTTAGCTTTGTCTGTCTGTCAGTCCGTCCGTCTGTCTGTCCGTCTGTTCATGTTAATTTGTGTACAAAGTGCAGGTCGCAATTTTCATCCGATCGTCTTCAAATTTGGTATGGACATGTTTTGCGGCCTAGAGACGAAACCTATTGAAATTGGAAAAAATCGGTTCAGATTTGGATATAGCTTCCATATATATGTTCATTTGATTTGTAGTAATAATACAATAAAATTGTCATTTGTTAACCGATTCTCTCGAAATTTGGCAGGAACGATTTTCTTCAGACTATTGATGTTACTGGTAAATTTCATAGAAATCGGTTCAGATTTGGATATAGCTCCCATATATATTTTCGTCCGATTTGGAGTAATACAGCAATAAAATGGTCACTTGTCAACTGATTCACTCGAAATTTGGCAGAAAGGATTTTCTTATGACTCTCGATGTTACTGGTGAATTTCATAAAAATCGGTTCAGATTTGGATATAGCTCCCACATATATGTTCGTCCGATTGGCAGTAATAATACAATAAAATTGTCATTTGTTAACCGATTCTCTTGGAATTTGGCAGGAACGATTTTCTTATGACTCTCGATATTACTGGGAAATTTTACAGAAATCGGTTCAGATTTAAATATAGCTTCCATATACATGTTCGGCCGATTTGCAGTAATAATGCAATAAAATGGTCATTTGTTAACCGATTCCTCGAAATCAGGCACGTAGGCCATTCCTATGGCTCTCGATAACACGGGTAAATTTCATAGAAATCGGTTCAGATTTGGATATAGCTTCCATATATATGGTCGTCCGATTTGCAGTAATACAGCAATACAATGGTCATTTGTTTACCGATTCTCTGGAAATTTGTCAGGAAGGATTTTCTTATGACTCTCGATAAATCGCTTTCTTATGAATTTCATAAAAATCGCTTCAGATTTAGATATAGGTCTCATATATATGTCCCCCGATTTTCACTCCTAGACCCACTGCAAGAGCATTTATTGATCAATCTTCTCAAAATTTTTTACAACTGTTTCCACGACGACTTCCACAATATCCATAAAGTTCGGTCGAAATCGGTCCAGATTTAGATACAGCTCCCAGGTATATGTTCGTCAGATTTTGGGTAATTTGTTGTCACTTGCTTTGCTCGAAATTTGGTACAGGAATTTTAATAATCTATCTGGATACATCCGCCGAGGAGGCGGAAGGCCTCTATTTTATAGCCGAGTCCGAACGGCGTGCCGCAGTGCGACACCTCTTTGGAGGGAAGTTTTACATGGCATAGTACCTCACAAATGTTCCCAGCATTAGGAGGGGAAAACCATCGCTGGAAACTTTTTCTGATGGTTTCGCCAGGATTCGAACCCAGGCGTTCAGCGTCATAGGCGGACATGGTAACCTCTGCGCCTGGATATATCCCACCGTAATAGGTCTCGAGGACAGAATCTTCCTTGGTCTAGAGGCCTCAGATGTATCCTCCATGGAGCTGCAGAATTCTGCCCAGGATTTGTTCTTAGCCCTTCTAAGCTCGCCCTTATATATTCTTGGCTCAGCCTTATAGATGTCCCAATCGTGTGGTGCTTTTGTGGCTTTTGCTCTGTTGAAGTGTTTTCTGCATTCCTTCCTTAGACCAACCAGCTCTGGGGTTCACCATAGCGCGGTTTGCCCCTTGGCTTGGCACTAGGGCATGCTGACACAAGCGAGCCAATTAGGGCATTCGTGATCTGTTTGACCACCATGTCCATATCCTCCTTAGTTTCCACTTCTTTTTCTAGTCTAGAAGGGATAATGGTGCAGAATTTGTGCCGAAATTCATCCCAATCCGCCTTTCTTCTGTGTAGCCAAGAGACCACTTCTAAAGTATTCTACCCAAGGCTGAAACGTATAAAGCGATGATCAGAGATGTTGTGGCTATCCACCACTTCCCAGTCGCATATTCTTCCATATCTTCACACTGGCCTATCAGAATTGCAGAGCCACTGCTGACCGAAGGTTGAACTGAGCATCCAAAGAAAGGGTGAGGGTGGTTTGTAGAGCATGGGCAGACCAAAAACAGAGTGGGGGAAAGGATATCGCTGAGGTGGTTAACTTTTAACTTAATATAGCCCCCATATAGAACGATCTTTCGATTTGGCTGAAATGTGGCCCAATGATTTGTGGTAAGATCCTCGACATCCATGCCGAATATGGTTTAAATAGGTCTATATCTAACTATGCTTCGGTCTATATCTTACTTTTTTGTACAATTTTCAATTTTTTGTCTAGCCCATCAAACTTAGTTTACAAAAATTAAATCATTTGATTATCTTGCTCTACTTCTAGATTAATTTCCACAAGGACTCATAGCAACGGTAATGTCAACAGCCAAACGGCTGGTCTTATCATTACGAGGTCGCAAAAATTCTGAATGTAATACAGCGACTTCGTCAACGCGTTTAGTATCGGCCGGTGCATCACCGGGCCATGAACTTGATGAAATCGCTGTAGTCTCTGGCACCGGAGAATCCAGTCATCATTTCACCTATGGTGGCATTGGCAGCAATATTACTAATGGACCCCGCTACTCAACAGGTAAGTGCTGAAACCTAACAAAATTTCACCATGTATACAGACAACACAAAACAAAGAATTTTCACAAAAAAAAAAAAAACAAAAACAAAATGAGAACAAAATAGGAATTAAGCAAAAAGTTTGAAAGCAATGTCTAATAAACTTCCCAGGAATGTAACACACATTACCCAACCCCACCCTATTTAGCTGCTGATATACATGCATATATAAATCCTCTTGTTATCCAACCACCTTTGTTTGTATGTGTTGCAGTAATTGTAAGTGTATTTGCCCTTCCTATCTGAATGTTTGTAATTTGTAATCTAAGGTGTAAACATCAGTATTTAGTTACCTTGGGATCTACATGTTTTTTTTTTTTTTTGTGGAAAACAAACCTTTTTGGCACATTAATTCTCCTCCTGTTATTATATGAGCAATGGCATATCAAATTTCCTTTTTTTGGGATTTTCGGCAAAATGGAAGTTTTGAAGTTACTTTCGGTAAAACCGGTTAAATTACAAAAAAACCGAAAAAAATTAATTTGTATACATTTAAACAATAAATGAAACTTTTTCGGGATCGTTATAAGATAATCGGGTCCTCCATTTGTCTAAAAGTCATGCTATTGTCTTCCTCCCTTTCATTCTGTCCCTTGCTATGCGAAGTTTTTTTTAAGTTGAAGTTTGAAATTTCCATCCGCAGTTGCACAGATACTTCTAATTTAATTGTAAATCATTGGGGACTGCAAGTAGGCTATATCGGCTAAAATTTCGAAATTGCTGCCATATAAACCGATCTCCGGTTTTGACTATTTGAGCCCCTAGAAACCTCAATTTTCAATCGATTGGGCTGAAATCGGCACAAAACTTTTGTTTCAACTTCGAACGTACGTGTCAAGTATAACCTGTATGTCTAAAAGCTGATATAGCCCCATATAAACCGATCCCCGGATTTTAGTCCTTAAGGCCCCTGGAAGCTTCAATTGTCATCCATCCATTTGGCTGATAATTAGCATGGGGTGTTTAGGGTAGGTTGAAAAGAGGGTGCAGATATTAATCCGTCCCATGCCACTATGGATATACACCTACGCCAGTAATCGGCTTAACCTCTAAAGAGAACATTTTAAGTTAGACACTCCGTGCTACTTACAAAATCCTTAAATGTTTTCAAAAGCACTCCCCTAAATTGGTTCATGTCTGATATTGTGTCTCCACCTCAGTACCGTTATCTGTTGGACGTGAAAGCCGGGCAATGACAAAGGAAATGCTCCAACGGATCATCATCTTCCCCGTATCCCGTATACATGCTATCACTTGCCGCACAGATTTTACATAAGTGAGCTCGTAGTCCTATGTGTCCCGTTATGATAGCAAAAGCTATACTGAACTCCCGCAGAAGTAATTGTGCGTCATTCCTATGCGAGCCCCCATATGGCCTACGGCACAATGCCCGGTTATGACCCCTGTAAAGGTAATCATCGACATCTTATCGAATGCCATCAACTCCCTCGTCCTCCTCCAGTCGATGACAGGCCAGACCACCTTTTCAGTCCGGCAACTATTCACCGAGTCCCATCTTGCCTATGGCACAGTGCCCGGTTATGACCCCTGTTAAGATACTCATCGACCTTTTATCAAACGCCAGCAACTCCCTCGCCCTACTCCAGTCGATGACAGGCCAGATCACCTTTGGAGTCCGGCAACCCGGTTATGACCCCTGTTACGGTACTCATCGACCTCTTATAGAATACCAGCAACTCCCTCGTTCTCCTCCGGTCAATGACAGGCCAGAGCACCTTTGCAGTCCGGCAACTATTCACCGAGACCCATCTTGCCTATGGCACAGTGCCCGGTTATGACCCCTGATAAGATACACAACGATATCTTATCGAACGCCAGCAACTCCCTCGCCCTACTCCAGTCGATGACAGGCCAGAGCACCTTTGCAGTCTAGCAACCCGGTTATGACCCCTGTTAAGGTACTCATCGACCTCTTATAGAACACCAGCAACTCCCTCGTCCTCTTCCAGTCGATGACCGGCAACCATCCACCGAGTCCCATCTTGCCTATGGCACAGTGCCCGGTTATGACCCCTGTTAAGATACACAACGATATCTTATCGAACGCCAGCAACTCCCTCGCCCTACTCCAGTCGATGACAGACCAGAGCACATTTGCAGTCTAGGAACTCGGTTATGACCCCTGTTAAGGTACTCATCGACCTCTTATAGAACACCAGCAACTCCCTCGTCCTCTTCCAGTCGATGACCGGCAACCATCCACCGAGTCCCATCTTGCCTATGGCACAGTGCCCGGTTATGACCCCTGTTAAGATACTCATCGACCTTTTATCAAACGCCAGCAACTCCTTCGCCCTACTCCAGTCGATGACAGGCCAGATCACCTTTGGAGTCCGGCAACCCG
Source organism: Stomoxys calcitrans (assembly GCF_963082655.1). Taxonomy (NCBI): domain Eukaryota; kingdom Metazoa; phylum Arthropoda; class Insecta; order Diptera; family Muscidae; genus Stomoxys; species Stomoxys calcitrans. The sequence continues at coordinate 99,864,964 of NC_081556.1, read as the reverse complement.
GTTATGACCCCTGTTAAGGTACTCATCGACCTCTTATCGAACGCCAGCAACTCCTTCACCCTTCTCCAGTCGATGACAGGCCAGAGCACCTTTGCAGTGCGGCAACCATTCAACGAGTCCCATCTTGCCTATGGCACAGTGCCTGGTTTTGACCCCTGTAAAGATACTCATCGACATCTTATCCAACGCCAGCAACTCCCTCGTCACCCTCCGGTCGATAACCGACCAGAGCACCTTTGCAGTCCGGCAACCATTCACCGAGTCCCATCTTGCCAACGACGCCGCCCGGGCCATCCCTTTTACTGTGTGTAGTAGCTCGATAAATGGCACGCCAGCAAGACTGGTGACTGGTCCTTCCGGCGCAGACGGACCTCTCCTGGCATACTCGTCCGCCCTCACATCGTGGACCTGGAGCCCATCCAGGGACTTCAAACACTTCGCCACGCATCTCGACCTCACCATCCTCGACCTTAAGGCGTTGAGCGCCGCCATACTGTCCGCATAAATTCTGAATTGTGAAGGCGATATATCTCTTACCAGAATTTCTCCTCAGGCTACTGTAATGGCACAGACCTCTGCCTGAAAGACCGTACACTCGTCCTGCAGTCTCATAGACATACCGATATTGAGTGCTTCAGATTAGACCCTCAATCCAGTCTCTGACTACATCGCCGTTGGTGTAGATCGAGGTCTCATTCTCCTCAAGTACAGCATTCGCTCTTCGATTATCCCTCCCAGGAAAACGAATTGCAAATGTCCTCACCCCAGTCGGCACTGGTGTCAGGTAGTCGGAGATCCTTCTCGGAAATCCACCCATAATCGAAATGTGGGCGCAACCATTCTCCTTCAGCATGCCGAGTTCCCTCAGCCTAAGCGCGACCTTTTCCGGAGCAGTTCCGAATATATGCCTCAATGGGCTGCATATCCTGCATCGCTCCCAGGCCTGCCTGCGGTGCGAATCTCAGAGTCCCTGTGACCCCGACGCAGGCCAGTCTCTGGACCTTCTCGAACTCCCTCGTACATGTCCACTTCTCCACAGGCTTCCACCATACCAGTGTTCCATAAGTCAGTACTGGTCTCACGATGGCCGTTTACATCCAATAAATCATCATGGTGGTTACCCCCCACTTCCTACCGAACATCTGCCTGCAGGAGTAAAAAGCGCATAGTGCCTTACGACTTCTTTCCTTGGTATTCCACTTCCAGGGCAGTTTCGAATTCAGGACTATGCCAAGATGCTTCGCCTCTCTCGACAGCAGAAGCGTGATCTCGTCTAAGGACGGAAGTCTGAACTACGATATCTTAAATATACGCGTGAAGAGCACCAGCTCCGTCATCGTCGGAACCAAAGTGGAATTCATTGTGCAAAATTTCAGCTAAATCGGATCAGAAGGCTCAAAAAATAAAATCGGATAATAATTGCGCCCTCTAGCGGCTGAAGAAGTTAAGATCCTAACTCGATTTATATGGCAGCTATATCAGATTAGGCACCAATTTGGACCATACTTCAACGAAATCCTATAAGAATTGCGCCCTCTAGAGGCTGAAGAAGCAGCATTTTACGCTTTCTATTACTCTATTTGGTTCCACCCTAATGTCTGACACCATAAATTAGTGATTGTCTGGCATTGAATAAATTAAAGGCTGGTTTTAGTTATGGGCCATCATGAATTATGCCAACACCCACAAAATATGGTAACCACCTTGCATTGTATAGCAGTACCAGTATCTCGCCCTTGTTGAACAATGCGTATGTGTTTGTCTCTGTGATGCTATTGTGTTAGTCATTTATTATCCTTATCGATTTTGCTATTCATATTTCATTATGCGTGGTGTTTGCGGTCAAGTGCTGCCATATCTCAGGTCTTTATCATGTTTGCTTCATTTGGCCTCAACGCAATAGCAGGTGGACATGATGCTAATCACATTGGATTTGTGTAAAATACGCCCACTATGATGATGAGGCCATGCTGGATGGCCAAGTTGGCTAATGATGTGGGGATACGAAAATTTAAGGTAGATAGTAAAGGAGGTAGAGTGTGGTAAAGAGAAGGGCAATTAAGTCGGAGAAAATATTTAATAAAAATAGTAAAAAGTGCGAATGTGGTACTTTTACGATTTCAAAGAGCAGAAAAAGCTTCGGAAATTTGAAAAAAAAAACAAATCTTTGCTTAATTCGGTTTGTGTAGGTAAGGTTAGGTTGAAAAGAGGGTGCGCTCATTAATCCGCTCCATGCCACTATGGACATTCACCTAAGCCAGTAATCGGCTTGTTGTGCTTTCTAAATACATAAGGAAGTGAAAGCGTGCTAAGTTCGGCCGGCCATATCTTACCTACCCTCCATCATGGATCGTATTTGTCAAGTTCTTTGGCCGATATCTCTTTATAGACAAACAGAAGATAATGGATAAGAATTGCTATGCTATTTCAGCTATACCAAGTTATGAACCGATTTGGGCCATACTTGGTTTGACTGTTGGAGACCAAAGTGGAATTTATTGTGCCCCATAGTTGTTCAAGAAATAAAATTGGGAGTTCTGTTAATATGGAAGCTATATCAGGTTACGGACAGTATGTTAAAGTTCACACATGAAGTCGGCGTGCAAAATTTTAGCCAAATCGAATAAGAATTGCTCCCTCTAGAGGCTCAAGAAGTATAGACGGGAGATCGGTTTTTAATTGGAGCTATATCAGGTTATGAACCATACTTGGCGCAGTTGCTGATGGTCAAACCTAATCATTTCAAGCAAAATTTCAGCCAAATCAGATAATAATTGCGCCCTCTAGCGGCCTGCGAATTCAAGATCCGAAATCAGTTTATATGGGAGCTATATCAGGTTATGAACCGATTTGGACCATACTTGGGGGAATTGTTGTTTAGATTCTCATCGACCTCTTATCGAACGTCAGCTACTCCCTCGTCCTCCTCCGGTCGATGACAGGCCAGCGCACCTTTGCAGTCCGGCAACCCGGATATGACCCCTGCTAAGATACTCAACGACATCTTATCGAACGCCAGCAACTCCCTCGTCCTCCTCCGGTCGATGACAGGCCAGAGTACCTTTGAAGTCCAGCAACTATTCACTGAGTCCCATCTTGCCTATGGCAAAGTGCCCAGTTATGACCCCTGTTAAGGTACTCATCGACCTCTTATCGAACGCCAGCAACTCCCTCCAGTCGATGACAGGCCAGAGCACCTTTGCAGTCCGGTAACCATCCACCGAGGTCCAGCTTGCCTTAAGACCCCTGTTAAGGTGCAAAGGTGCTCTTTTTTTGTCCATAAGCAGGTTAAGTTCGAAGATGGGCGATAAAGGACTATATCTTGATGTAGCCCCCATATACACCAATCCGCCAAATTAGGGTCTTAGGCTCATAAAAGCCACATTTATTATCCGATTTTGCTGAAATTTGGGACAGTGAGTTCTGTTAGGCCCTTCGACATCATTCTTCTATTTGGCTCAGATAGGTCCAGATTTGGATATAGCTGCCATGTAGACCAATCTCTCGATTTAAGGCCTTGGGCCCATAAAAGGCGCATTTATTGTCCGATTTCGCCGAAATTTCGGACAGCGAGATGTGTTAGGCCAGACCATATCTTTCTTCTATTTGCCCCAGATCGGTCCAGATTTGGATATAGCTGCCATATAGACCGATCTCTCGATTTAAGGTCTTGGGCCCGTAAAAGGGGCATTTAAAATCCGATCTCGCCGAAATTTGAGACCGTGAGTTATATTAGGCCCTTCGACATCCCTCTTCAATTAGGCCCAGATCGGTTCAGATTTGGATATAGCTGCCATATAGACCGATCTCTCGATTTAAGGTCTTGGGCCCATAAAAGCACATTTATTATACGATCTCTCCGAAATTTGAGACCGTGAGCCCTTCGACATCCCTCTTCTATTTGGCCCAAATCGGTTCAGATTTGAATATAGCTGCCATATAGACCAATCTCTCGATTTAAGGTCTTGGGCCCATAAAAGGCGAATGTATTGTCTGATTTCGCCGAAATTTGGAACAGTGAGATGTGATAGGCCAGTCCACATATTTCTCCAATTTGGCCCAGATCGATCCAGATTTGGATATAGCTGCCATATAGACCGGTCTCTCGATTTAAGGTTTTGGGCCCATAAAGGGCGCATTAATTATCCGATCTCGCTGAAATTTGAGATCGTGAGTGACATTAGGCCCTTCGACATCCCTCTTCAATTTGGCCCAAATCGGTTCAGATCTGGATATAGCTGCCATATAGACCGATTTCTCGATTTAAGGTCTTGCTCCCATAAAAGGCGAATGCATGGTCCGATTTTGCCGAAATTTGAGACAGTAAGATGTGTTAGTCCAGTCCACATCTTTCTCCAATTTGGCCCACATCGGTTCAGATTTGGATATAGCTGCAATATAAACCAATCTCTCGATTTAAGGTTTTGGGTCCATAAAAAGCGCATTTATTGTCCGATCTCGCCGAAATTTTAGACCGTGAGTTGTGTTAGGTCCTTCAACATTCTTCTTCAATTTGGCCCAGATCGGTCCAGATTTGGATATAGCTGCCATATAGACCGATCTCTCGATTTAAGGTCTTGGGCCCATAAAAGGCGCATTTATTGTCCGATGTCGCCGAAACTTAGGATAGTGAGTTGTGTTGGGCCCTTCTACATCCGTTGTCAATTTGGCCCAGATCGGTCCGGATTTGGATATAGCTGCGATATAGAGCGAGAACATAAAATAAATGTTAGTGGTGGTTATCCCCTTTTTATTTGGCGACACTTGTGAGCTACTATGCCATGGTAAAACTACTCCGCAAAGAGGTACGCCATTCTAATTGGGCTATAAAAGGAGGCCCCTTATCATTGAGCTTATAACTTGAATCGGAAAGCACTCATAAATATGTATGAGAAGTTTGCCCCAGTTCCTTAATGGAAAGTTCATGGACAAATTTGCATTTTGGTATATACTATTCGATCCGATTGATTAAGAAATTCGTACTCCGCACCTTATACATTGGAAGTTTGCATAGACGGGAAAGCTTAACCTTTAGCAACAATTGGTAGGACACTTCACTATAACCCACTATAAAAACCAAATCTGATTTACAAACAAAAATTTCTTTTGCACCTAATCTGTTTTGGGTGCCGGGCCACAGAGATATCCTAGGGAACTGTTAAGCAGACTAGGAACTACTTTACACATTCCAGGTATACTAGAATCTGTGGGTATGCCTCTAGCGATATGCTAAGCTAAGTTTTCAGAACCAGGCCCCTAGGACAACGAATGATAGATGGTCAAAAATTATGTGGCCCAATCTAGACTTGAAGAGTACTACTGCTTTGCTGTCATTGGCTAGAACAGACGTCTCTGTCATTGTGTCCGCCATGACAGGTCTCTGTCTAATCGGAAAACATGCTGACAGACTGAAGGTTACCAGCAACGAATTTTGCAGAAGGTGTTCTATAGTCTCGAAGAAGAAGAGACTAAAGACCACCTTCTGTGTGTGTGTCCCGCACAAGCAATCAGAAGAAGTTCCGCTTAAGATTCTCATTTCTTTGAGAACCTGTCGCAAGTTATTGGGCTTTTTAAAGCCATCTGGACGCTTTAACGGTAGGAACAAGAAGGCATCTTCCTTCTTCTGTTTCTATGGTATCACAATGGACGAAAACGTCCAAGTGAGTCTAATGGCAGACTGCCACTTAAACCGCACCTAACCTAACCTTTAGTTTTAATTATTTATGTTATAAATCTGCGTTTTAAACAACCATCACTACCTGCCTTGTATGGGTTTATAATCCTCAGTCAAGCCTTCACATTTGCATGATAAGCACAGCAATGCCATATATTTTCGGAAAATCACAACCCCAAAATCTATGCATTTTAAATAAGTAACCCCAATAAATGCCAAATCTAATGACCAACTGGCCCCTCTTACGACACCCTCTCCACCCCTTTCGAAAACAACAGAACACACAAAAGAGCTTTCACTTTGTGTAGCTGCAAAATAAAAATTGTTATTGAAAATTCCCAAGGAAATGGAAAATAATGTTTCCTGCTAAACGCAAAGTTACTGCGGCAGTATGGCCCTCCAAACGATGGTGACTCGTTTTATTTTTTTTTTTTGCCCCATTGTAAAAAGGAAATTGGTTTTTATGGCCCTTCACCCACACACACACACACACACACACATACCCAAAAAAGGAGTAAACCACCAAAATATTGAAAACAAAATAAATGCTAAAGGCCGAATGTTGCAGATAAAAATGTGTACGTACCGTTTTATACATTTATTGCCACCTGTATTGGCCATTGACAGAACCTTTGCTGCCCCACCGCTATGCCATAAAATTTAACAAAAAGGTTGGCCAATTCCTGGCGAGCGATGGCAAGTACGGTACACCAAGATAAGCTGTTACAGCGGAAGGAAATGAAAAATATTTTAACAGGAACTAAGATTTGGTTTGAGGGTGTGTATGAGAATTTGGTTTTATACTCACCACCGCAGTATGGGGGCATATTCATTTTGTCATTGCGTTTGCAACGCATCGAAATATCCATTTCCGACCCTATCTTATATTTAAAATTTAATTTGTGTTCATTTGTTCCGTATAAACTCGAAAACGGCTGAACCGTTTACTTTAAAAGTTTCACAGATTATTTAGGTTGGTCTGGAGGGAAACATAGGCTATATAACTTTTTGATATCGGTAGGGGAGCGGACCCTCCCCCTTACGCCAAAGGTACTACCCAAAAATAAAAGTGAAGCGATCGGGACAATATGGGATTCAAATGAAAGGTATTCAAGAGTAGAGTACGAATTTCATAATAAAAGTTGGGTCCAAGTACCAGGGGGGCCGACCCAGCCCCAAAACCCCATAAAATAGGTTTTATTTGACGATCATGACAATATGGGACTCAAATGAAAGGTATTCGGGATTAGATTACGAATATAGTCAGGAATAAGAAATATGATTTATAATTTCTTGATATCGGAAGGGGGCGGACCTTCCCCCTTACCCCAAAATTGTGGGTTGGTTTGGAATGAATCAAAGGCTATATAATTTTTCGGTATTGGAAGGGGGACGGACCCTCCCTTATGCCAAAAACCCTACCCAAAATCAAAAGTGGACCGATCGGGACAATATAGGTATCAAATGAAAGTTATTGAAGAGTAGAATACAAATATGGTATAAAAATTTGAGTCGAAATACTCATCGGGTCGCCCCATCCCCAAAACTCCCCCAAACAGACATATTGGACGTTCATTTCAATATGGGGCTGACATGAAAGGTATTCTGGAGAAGATTTCGAATCTGGCATACAAAATCAGATCGAAGTATAGGGGGTGACACGACCCCTCAAAAACGCCATTAGACCCATTATTGCTATATGATACTTGGCTGAACCGATTTTCTTAAAATTTTCATAGATTGTATGTGTTTGTCTGGAAGGAAACATAGGCTATATTATTTTTAGATATCGGGTAGAGGCGGACCCTCCCCCTTACCCTAAAAACGCCACCCATTACCCAGCGCAGCAAGGGTATCAAATGAAAGGTATAGGAGACCACAAAACGAGTATGGTATTAAAATTTGGACCCAAGTATCCAGCGGGCCGCCTCCAACCCCAACCCCAAAACTACTCTAAACAGAAATTCGAAGCTCACGTCAATATGGGACTCAAATGAAAAATATCCGGTAGTATATTACAAATATGGCATAAAAAATTAGGTCCAAGTAATGGGAAGTCGCCTCACCCACAAATACCCCCAAATGGGCATATCGGCCGACCATGGCTATATAGGATTCAAATGAATGATATTTGGGAGTAGATTAAAAATACGAAATTAGCATTTGCGTCCAAGTCAAGGTAGCTCTTTTCCTACTAAAAATACGTCGAATAGACTTATTGACCCATTATGGCAATATGGGACTCAAATGAAAGGTAGTTGAGAGAAGAAAACGAATTAGATATCCAATTTTGGCGGTACGCCCTAAATCATCCCTAAAACTGAACTTTACTTCCGACTATAGCACTATGGCGCTCAAATCAACGGTATTTGGGAGTAAAGAACGAATTTGATATCTATTTTCAGGGCAAAGAGCCGGTGACCTCCCCTGACTCATTCGAAATGTTTCTGAAAGTAGAGCACGAATCTTATATTTACTTTGATGGCCAAGTGACCACCCCTGAAATACCCCCTAAACCCAAAATATTTACCAACACAATAATATGGGGCTTAAAAGAGGGGCATTTGGGAGTAGAATAAAAATTTGCCCAGAAACCGAGCAAGGGCAAACTTTTCATACATGAATGTGCGCTTTCCGATTCACTATGAGTTTATCAACGGCAAGGGGCCTTCTTTTTAGCCGAGTCCATACGGTGTGCCGCAGTGCGACACCTCTTTGGGGAGAATTTTTTATGTGACCATGCATGGTATGGTACCTCACAAATGTCGCCAGCACTAAGAGGGGATAACCACCGCTTTAAATTTTGACCGAAGTTCTGCCAGGATTCGAACGCAGGCGCTCAGCGTCATAGGCGGACATAGGCTACAGAAGAACGACATCCACATTCAAGGTGAAGTGTCCCCACCCTAAATAGATATTAGAGAGATAAAGAAGGCGCAGCGGAGCGTTAAAATTTAAGACAATCTAGCCATGTCTGTCCGTCCGTGCGTATGTCCATCCGTCACGCTACACCTTTTAAAAATTAGGATATTGAGCTGAAACTTTGCACAGGGACTTTTTTTTTGTCAATAGGCAGTTTAAGTTTGAAGATGGGTTATATCGGATTATATCTTCATATAGCCCCCATATAGACCGAACTGCCGATTTAAGGTCTTAGGCCCATAAAAGCCACATTTATTATTCGATTTTGCTGAAATTTGAGACAGTGAGTTGTGTTAGGTCACACAGTATCCTTCTTAAATCTAATCCAGTTCGGTTCAGATTAGAATACTTGCGATTTAAGGTCCAGGGGACATAAAAGGTGCATTTTCGATTTCTGTGAAATTTAGGACAGTGAATTGTGTTAGTTCCCTCGATATCCTTCTTAAAGACGAGCCAGATCGGTAAAGATTTGGATATAGCTGCCATATAGACCGATTTCTCGATTTAAGGTCTTGGCCCCATAAAAGGCGTATTTATTAACCGATTTCGCTGAAATTTGACACAGTGAGTTATGTTAGTTCGCCCGATATCCTTTTTGAAGACGGCCCAGATCGATTTAAATTTGTAACAGCCATATAGACCGATCACTCTATATAAGGTCTTTGATCCATAAAAGGGGCATTTTTCGTCCGATTTTGCTGAAATTTGACACAGTGTCTTACGTTAGGCTTTTCGTTATCCGTGTCCTATATGATTAAGATCGGCCTATATTTGGATATAGCCAAAAAACCAATATTGAACCCAAATTGAGTAGATTTTTATATTTTTTAGAATGGTTGGAATGGTTGGCAGACTTGGTTTGATTAAAAGAGGATGCAAATGTTGATCCACCCCATTCCACTATGGACATACAGCTAAGCCAGTAATCGCTCTAAATAGTGAAAAGTAACCTCGAAAACGAAAATCAAATTTAGGAATTCAGTGCTACTTACAGCATCCGTAATTGTTTTTCATGCACATTGCAAATTAAGGCACATGGACAAACTTCTCACATATCACCGAGTGCTATCCGATTCAAGTTTAAGCTCCATGATAAGAGGCCTCCTTTTTAATGCAAAGTCCAAACGGGGAGACGCAGAGCGACAGCTCTTTGTGGAAAAGTTTTCACATGGCATAGGACCGCACAAATGTCGCCAGCATTAGGAGGGGATAACCACTGCTGAAAAATGTTTTCCAATGTTTTCGCCACTATTCGAAGCCAGGAGTTCAGCGTCACTGGCGGACATGCTGGCCTCTGCCTACGACGGCCTTCAATTGTTATCCATACCAAGCCCCTGAGTTGATTCATATCGGGAATTGTGTCCCCTCGTAAGTACCGGTGTCTATTAGTCGCAAAAGCCGGGTTAAGGCTTTGGGAATGCCCCAACGTCTCATCATTTTCCTCACATGCCCTGTAAATGCTATCACTAGCCGCACCGATTTTGCAAAAGTGAGCTCGTAGTCCTATGTGTCCCCTTTTGATACAGAAAGCTACACTGACCTCCTTCTTTCTTTTTTTCAGTAATAGCCTCTTCTTTTCACGATCCGAAACTTCCCATAGGATTTTTGTTTTCCTACCGACCGTTTCGGTCCCACGCCCTTCACTCCCACGCCATTGACTCCCACGCCCTTAACTCCCACGCCCTTAACTCCCACGCCCTTAACTCCCACGCCCTTAACTCCCACGCCCTTAACTCCCACGACCTTAACTCCCACGCCCTTAACTCCCACGCCCTTAACTCCCACGCCCTTAATTCCCACGCCCTTAACTCCCACGCCCTTAACTCCTACGCCCTTAAATCCCACGCCCTTAACTCCTACGCTCTTAACTCCCACGCCCAGGGCTTCGGGTTACCCAGTTTATTGACATCAGTCCTTTGCCCTTCACTGCCAAATCGTCTGCTCTTTCAATCCCCCTAACTCCGTTGTGGCACTGCACCCGAACAATGGGGATCGTGCTATCCACAGAGATGGCGTTGATATTTTTCTTACAATCCAATACTGTTCCTGACCTTACCGTCTTGGCTGTTATTGGCCTAATGGCCAGTTTGCAAAGTGCAAATTTTGCCCATGAACATTCCACTAAGGAATAGGGACAAATTTCTCACATATCAATGAGTGCAGTCCGATTCAAGTTTTTAAGCTCAATAATAAGGGGCCTCCTTTTTATAGCCGAGTCCGAAAGGAGTGCCGCAGCGCGACACCTCTTTGGAGAGAAGTTTTACATGGCATAGTACCTCACAAATGTTGCCAGCATTAGGAGGGGAAAACCACCGCTGAAATGTTTTTCTGATGGTCTCGCCTGGATTCCAACCCAGGCTTTCAGCGTCATAGGCGGACATGCTAACCTCTGCGCTACGGTGGCCTCTTTGACGGCCAGTTTACTCTCTGTAAAAATGTTCACACAAGACGTCCTCACGAACGGGAGTTGCATTTAAAAACTTAAAAAATTGTTACCTTCCTACAGCACAATTGCTCAGTTCAAGAAATTGCAAATGCTTGCATGTGTAAATGTAACAGGAATAACAATGACTAGTGTCATTTAAACAGATAACAGTTTAAATAACAACAATAACAACAACTATGAGCATGAGATCATATTTCTGAGCTTGGAGGGTTTCACGAAAACCCAACTGATAAAGCACTTGTCTTTTTTTTTTTTTTGCATGGCTAAGAACACTTTAACGGTCAGCCACCTTTTGTGTGGAGCATTGTGGGAAGCTTAAAAGAGCCACAATTCAGCCACAACTCCACACATATCTTGGTAAAATTTGTCCCCACTTACAATGACACCCACACATTTGCTGCCTTGTTCACGTACGTACGTATGTATGTGTGAGGTTTTTTTTATCGTTTTGCTGTTATTGCTTTATTGTGCAACAAAGCGGCAGCAATAAAATATGAACATATAATCCCACAAAACATCAAACACCCACTACCTGTTTGCCACAGATCTCTGGAGAGAACAAACTGACACTCACACTGACACTAGCCTTGGTGCTGATAGAATCATTGAAGATAAACCGCAAACACCTACCCAAACACAAATGAGTGGTAAACCGGTCGATGGAGAGAGCATGAGAATAAATACTCATTCACTATGCTTGTACATGCAAACACACACACACACACAATAGTGCCAGTTCTAGCTAACATGGTTGCCAGATTTTTTTGAGAGAAATCGCCAAGCTATATCACTAAAAAATCCCCAATTGATATGTTTTCTCCCAAAGAAAGTCCCTTAAAGAAGGAGATGAAAGTTCTTATACCCTACAACACTACTAAGGTACAGGGTATTATAACTTAGTGAATTTGTGTGTAACACCCAAAAGTAAGAGTGATAGACCCATTAATAAGTATACCGATCGACTCAGAATCACTTTCTGATACGGGTTAGATATGTCCGTATGCCCGTCTGTCCATGTTAATTTGTGTACAAAGTACAGGTCGCAGTTTTCAACCGATCGTCTTCAAATTTGGTACAGGCATGTTTTTCGGCCTAGAGACGAAGTCTATTGAAATTGGAAAAAATCCGTTCAGATTTGGATACAGCTCCCATATATATGTTCGTCCGATTTTCAGTAATAATGCAATAAAATGGTCATTTGTTAACCGATTTTCTTGAAATTTGGCAAGAAGGATTTTTCTACGACTCTCGACATTATTGATGAATTTCACGGAAATCGGTTTTGATTTAGATATAGCTATCATATATATATATCGACCGATTTTCACTCCTAGAGCCACTGCAAGCACATTTATTGACCCATCTTGCCTAAATTTTGTAAAATGCTTTCCTAGACGACTGCCACTGTATCTGAGGAGTTTACTCGAAATCGGTTCAGATTTGGATATAGCTCCCATATATATGTTCGTCCGATTTTTAGTAATAATGCAATAAAATGGTCATTTGTTAACCGATTCTCTCGAAATTTGGCAGGAGAGATTTTCTCAACATTACTGGCGAATTTCATGGAAATCGGTTCAGATTTGGATATAGCTCTCATATTCTGTATATATATATATATATATATATCGTCCGATTTTCACTCCTAGAGCCACTGCAAGCACATTTATTGACCAATCTTGCCAAAACATTGCACAATGCTTTCCTCGACGACTACCACAATAAATATAGAGTTTGGTCAAAATCGGCTAAGATTTGGATATAGCTCCCATATATATGTTCGTCCGATTTTCAGTAATAATGCAATAAAATGGTCATTTGTTAACCGATTCTCCCGAAATTTGGCGGGAAGGATTTCTCTACGACTCTCAAAATTACTGGTGAATTTCATGGAAATCGGTTCAGATTTAGATATAGCTCTCATATATATATATCGCCCGATTTTGACTTCTAGAGTTGCAGCAAGCGCATTTATTGACCAATCTCGCCAAAATTTTGTAAAACGCTATCCTCGACGACTGCCACAGTATCTGAGGAGTTTGCTCAAAATCGGTTCAGATTTAGGTATAGCTCTCATATATATGTTTGTCCGATTTTGAGAATTATTGCAAAAAAGTGCTCATTTGTTAACCGATTCCGTCGAAATTTTGCAAGAAGGATTTTCTTATAACTCTCAATATTACTGGTGAATATCGGCCCAGATTTAGATATAGCTGTCATATATGTATATCGCCCGACTTTGTCTCCAAAAGCCACTGCAAGCGCATTGTTTGACCAATCTTGCCAAAATTTTGCTCAACGCTTTCCTCGACGACTTCCACATTATCTGAGAAGTTTGCTCGAAATCGGTTCAGATTTAGATATAGCTCCAATATATATGTTCGTCAGATTTTGGGTAATTTGCTAATGAAATTTCCCCTGGAAAATTTTCAATTTTTACCTTTTATCCCCATCTAAATCCCTATACCCTTAACTAGGCATTTCTTTTCCCAAACAAGAAAACAATCCCTTGTTTTGGGGATATTTTCCCTAATCTGGCAACACTGCTAATATATGTTCTTATTCCAACACCACCCAAACTCATTTGTTTGTACTATGGGGACCATTGCCATTGCCACCCTTCGCCCACTCGCAATTAACCAAACAGTTACCATTGAAAGGTGAGAATTTGCTTGGTAAATCCCTGATTGGACTTAAAGAATCTCTCCCGCTTAATACCTTTACATATTCAATGTCGTTTGATTAGAAGGGATAACGAACAAGTCGATTCGAGTCGAGTTGTGAGTGGGTAGCCATACTGAATGCGTATTTCTATGTAAATCCCTAAAAGTAGGCACAAAACATGTACAAGGTATTGTGCTACGAGGGTTGCTGTATAAGTTGCCGGCCTAGGCAACACCAAATGTTGCCAGGTGCAATCTGTTTGTGGTCGATTTCACATACGAACGGTTCGGGAGAAATAAGAATTCTCTCCATAATACATTGTGCGGTCCGCTGGCCAATCAATTACAAACGGGTGTGAGTTCCTGGAATGTCTAGTATCCTTAACAGACATCCTTACATCAGGAATAAGAAGACGAATATCAGACGAGCACACACCATGAAAGTACCGATAGAACAGCGCCAAACAACCCATGAAGGGAGGCAATACAGTTGGATACCCCACTGTCCCCAATCAACGCCTTCGCTCTCCTCTGTACACGGTGCAGTAGCTCCAGGGATGATTTTGCAGCTCCAGCCCATACATGTGAGTTGTACTCCATTTTCGGCCTTATGAAAGTGGTGTAGATGTTAAGAAGATCAGACGTAGTGAAGTAATTCTTACACCGTTTAAGAAAGCCTAAACACTTGAATGCTTTATTCGACACTTCAAATACATGTTTAGCCCAACGGACATAGCTTTGTATTTTCATGCCTAGCAAATCAAGAGCTTCTGATTGCTCAACAGCTACACCGTTGATAGACAAAAATGATCGTAATGGGTCAACGAATCGATTGTTGTGACAACAAGCAGCACTGAATCTTCCGTGCATTTGAATCTACTCGATTCATTCGACCCCATTCAGAAATGGCCAGCAAATCCTGGCAGAGTGTATAGTCCATAACCCGCCTCTTGTCCTTAATCTCTCGAAGGCTTGGCCTATGGTCGAATGAGTACGACTGATAGAGATTACTGTCATCCGCAAATGAATAGATCAGATTCGATTTCGGACCCAACAGCTCGTTGATGAAAATTAGAAAAAGAGAAGGAGATAGAACATAGCCTTGGGGTACACCTGAGGTAAATTTTTGCTCATTGGATGAGAACCCATCTATAACGACACGAATAGTGCGATCTCTGAGAAAGCTCGAAATAAATCGAACAGAGCCATTTTAGACCCCATAGATAGACCCAACTTTTTAGATCCCCCACAGATCCCAGGCCTGCCTTAACGCATCTTTAGAACATCAAAAAGTACTGTCGAAGTACTTTTTGAGTTCCGTTCTTTCCCGCTGGCACATACCTTGAGCCCAGTTCAACCGGATGACCCACCCACACAGGGCTTGTCGTGTCCCGTTTCGATGCCTTCCCCCTCTGTCTCGATTGTGACAGGGAGATATTCAGTCTCCTGCAATCCGCCAGACCTTAGCGATTCCTGTTCCTCAGGCAAGAGTTAAGCAACATCTGCTGAGTCGTCTCCTGGTTCCCTGGTTCCACAACCCCGCCGCTTCTATAGACCTTCAGTTTCAACTTGTTGAGTCCGTAGGATACAACTCCTTCAGACTTGTTGAGGTCTACGAGACAGCCGGGGTTTAGTACGAATATTGCATGTCTCCGGTTACCATCAACCACAACTGCTGAATCGTTTCCTGATTCCCCAACCCCAGCGCTTCTGCAGCCCTTCAGTTTCAAGTTTTGGAATCCGTAGGATACAACTCCTTCAGACTTGTTGAGGCCTACGAGACAGCCGGAGTTTAGTACGAATACTGCATGTCTCCAGTCACCATCAGCGTCATTCAATCAGCCATAACTGCTGAGTCGTCTCCTGATTCCCCAACCCCACCGCTTCTATAGACCTTCAGTTTCATCTTGTTGAATCGGTAGGATACAACTCCTTCGGACTTGTTGAGGCCTCCGAGACGAATACTTCATGTCTCCGGTCAATTGATTTGAAATTACATTCCCTTAGTGTTCCAAGTATGGATTCAGGATCTGAGGGAATCCTTGGTATCCAAGCATGCGCGATTGGACGAGAAGGAATATCTTCCTTCTTGACTAAATCCAGTGCTGAAACTGGCCAGATTTCACAACGATACATTTCAATTGGGAGTTGATCCCCGAAAGCTTTTAGTCTGTATCGGCCCCGATACCAGAGTGCATCTTTACAAACTGGAGGAGACCCAGGTCATTACTTAAGAACATCGAAGTATACTCATGACGGTGCATTGACTATCCCACTCCAATTGTTTCTAGGTATGGTGCTCTGTTCTTCTCCCTTGTCGACAACGGCCATCACCAAACTGTCCCTAGCGACTTTAGCAAAGGTTCTTGGACCCATCTTACTATTGTTCACCCTAGTTCTTTTAAACATGCGATGCCCTCCAAGTAACCCGCAGCCTTTTGGCTGACTGCGGTGCAGTTTCCGAATCTAGACATGTATGCTTTGGGGTAGCCTTTGCAGCGAATCTCCGAGCCCAGTTGAGGGAGTCTCTCTTCCTGTTAGTGAGAGTCTTAGGTCGCACCAAGCCCCTCAATAAACCCGAGAGCGATGCGATGTTGGTTTGCCAGGGAAGGCCGATGGCCTAGGCAAATTATAGGCGAAGATCGAATAGGTTCGACCTTGTACTTAAGACTCGAACCAGGAGTCATCGTCAAAAGCCCCTGCTGACCATTCGTCTGTCGGTTAGTGGAGTCCGGAGCTGCCGCTCCACTAGTCGGGTTTCAGTAGCAGACAACATGCTACGGCCTAAAACCACCACCGCAGCTGTTGGGTCTTTGGAGTCCATTCTAAGCCTACTCTCGGAAACAGACGCAGATCATCAACAGCCTAATGGATACCTCTGTCGCAGCCATCCTTGAGTGACTTAAAGTTTTCTTCCAAAAATAATGACCTATTACGAGTTACAGGAAAATTCATGCGGAACGAAATTACAAAACGACCGCTCCACTCCACGCTTCAAACAAGATTCTTGAAAAACAATCAAACCTTTTGCATTTTCGTTATTAGGCCGGAAATTTATATAGCATCCCTCGTATTTGTGTGTTTGGACTCATTTTAAGGAAAATTGCTGCAGGTTATTATGTTTATTGGCTTACCGATTTTCCAATTGGGACGAGCCACAATGCCTGCGTACAAGGATAATGTATGTAAATGCTATGCCCTTTTTCGAGTCAACCAAACGAAATGAAGCTGCATGCGCGTATTCTATGAGGAAACCGCGTAATGCTGTTAGCAATTCACCAAAAAAAAAAACCAAAAAATGCCAAAATATTCGACATCAGGGATTAAGATAGGATTCGAGATAAAAGCAGTGCCATTAGCAATATTACTTTGGCGAATATGTAATTTTTAAAATGGCAATTTATTTTTTTATTTTTTTTGGTAATCGCACAAGATGAGCATGCTCTCTCTCTTTTTCAATAAAACCAACTAATCAGGCATCGCTAAGGTCAACGGATATACAATGTGCGGATTTACAAAGAAAATATTGATGACAGTTAATTTGTGATAGGATTTCTTTGAAAATTAGCAAACAAAATGAACCTGTTAACCGTTGTTGTGGGTCATAACAGAACCCTATGTGCAAATTTTCTGTCCAATTGTACAAGAATTGAGGCTTCTAACGCCTCAAGAATTCAAATCGGGAGATCGGTTTATATGGGAGCTATATCAGGTTATCGACCGATTTGCACTGTACTTGGCACAGTTGTTGGGAGTTACTTCAAAACACTATGTGCCAAATTTCAGTCAAATCGGAAGAGAATTGCGCCCTCTAGAGGCTCAAGAAGTCAAGACGCAAGATCGGATTATATGGCAGCTACATCAAAACATGGACCGATTTAAACCATACTTAGTGTAGTTTTTGGAAGTCATAGCAAAACACGTCGTGCAAAATTTCAGTCAAATCGGAAGAGAATTGCGCCCTCTAGAGGCTTAAGAAGTCACGACCCAAGATCGGTTTATATGGCAGCTATAACAGGTTATAGACTGATTTGAACCATACTTGCAACAGTTGTTTGAAGTGATACCAAAACACTATGTGCGAAATTTCAGTCAAATCGGACCAGAATTGCGCCCTCTAGAGGCTCAAGAAGTCAAGACCCAAGATCGGTTTATATGGCAGCTATATCCAAATATGGACCGAATTGGGCCATTTACAATCCCAACAGACCTACAGTAATAAGAAATATTTGTGCAAACTTTCAAGCGCCTAGCTCTACTCCTTCAAAAGTTAGTGTGCCTGCAGACAGACAGACGGATGGACGGACGGACAGGCGGACGGACATGGCTAGTTCGACTTAAAATGTCACGACAATCAAGAATATATATAGTTTATGGGGTCTCAGACGCATATTTCGAGGTGTTACAAACAGAATGACGAAATAAGTATACACCCATCCTATGGTGGAGGGTATAAAAATGGTGAAAATCTGTCGGTCGGGCGTTTGTGTGGTAAAACGTTGAAACATTTGCTTTGTAAATACCCTGCTTTTGCGGCTAACAGTCTCAAGCACTTTGTTAGGAATACCATACCAGACTTGACCCCACAACGGCAGGGGAATTTATGAGCAGAACGGAATTCCTGACACAGGTTCCTGCGGGATAACTTTACGAAGTTATAGCGCACAACAAGCCGAATACTGGTTTAGGCGTATGTCTCTGATGGCATGTAACTCGCCATCTTTTCAATCTTGCCTACGTAGATTGGCATATCAGCAGATGAAGTTTTAGGTCAGGTTGGATAAGAGACATATTAGATCCCTTCAGAGTCCAAAGAAATGTTAGCGGGCCCTCAACGTTAGTCATCTTGCAAATTTTCCCATGAACATTCCACTAGGGAACTGGGGCAAACTTTTCACATATCACTGAGTACTGTCCGAACGGCGTGCCTCTTTGCGAAACCTCTTTGGGGAGAAGATTTAACATGGCATAGTACCTCACAAATGTCGCCCGCATTAGAAGGGGATAACGTTAGTCATTTTGACCCTTCGATACTTTGGTATCGTCCTCAGTGGCACTGTGATGCTAAATAAACCATACAACTAAGTATTGCTCAGTAGAGCCGACTACCTCTATTGAGCAAAAATTCTGTCGTATGGCTTATTTTGCATCACAGCGCCATCCACCAGACCACAACATCAAGCCGCAGTAGAGGTTTGAAAACTTTTGCCAATGGCTCTCTTACTATAAATGCTTCAATGTTGTCTTTCAGTGCGCCAATTGAAGCGGGCTTGTCTGTATAGACATGAGCTTTAACATAGCCCCACTCAAAGTAGTCTAAAGGCTTTAAACCGCACGATTTAGGCAGCCAATTGACCGGTCCCGAACGTGAAATAAAATGTTCACCGAACTCGCCTCTCAATAAGTCCATTGTTACGCATGCTGTGTGGCATGTGGCGCCATCTTTTTGAAACCACATGTCATGCAAGTCAAGCACTTGCATTTTGGGCAAAAAAAAGTTGAATATCATTTCACGCTAGCGCTCACCATTCACAGTTACGTTACGGCTCGCATTAACTTTTAAGAAGTACGGTCCAATGATGCCGCCAGCCCATAAACCGCACCAGACTGTGACTTTTTCTGGATACACTGGTAGCACGCTAGCCCTCACCATTCGGAGTTACTTTACGATTCCCATGATCTTTGAAGAAGTACGGTCCAATGATGACACCAGCCCATAAACCGCACAAAACTGTGAGTTTTTCTAGATGCATTGGTAGCTCTTGCAATGATTCTGGCTGATCTTAACTCCAAAATCGACAATTCTGCTTATTTACGTACTCATTGAGCCAAAAATTAGCTTCGTTCATAAAATCTAAGAAGTGCGCGATGAACTTTCTTAACAGAGGACTCATTTTGATAATAAATGTCATTAATTTGCAAACTTTGTTCGTTTGTGAGACGATTCATGATTAAATTATAGACCAAACTGAAGGTGTTCGATAGTGACACAAAACACGAAACGTGCGTGAGCTGTTTTAACCAGTGTTGCCAAAATGATAATAGCTAAAAAATCACCCTCTACATCCTTCAGTACCCATGTATTAATAAACTTACCTGCGGTAGAATTGATACACAGTCTTAAAGCTCCTTCATAATTGAAGTCGTTTTTACAAAAATTGAATAACCTTCAATACTGTTACTTTGCTATGCTACCATTGTAAGTTTCTGGCCTATCCTATGGTGATGGAAATGAAAATGCCATTACAGATATAAACGAATTTTCAATGAAATGTTTTCAAATTTAAGAACGACTTGGAAAATGTTTCCTGAAATGTTGACATAGTTGATGCTAACATTTTAGATTAGAGATGCCTCAAATAGAAAACTTATCTGTGAACAGCTTCAAGCCTTTCATATCCTTATGTCCTTGGGTCACAGAACTAATTTCTATTCGCATTTTAAATGGTAGCAAACAAAGTTTTCTCCAAATTTAATATTAATTGGAACAAAAGTTGTATTATTGACATTGCATTTCCTTTGTGGTCTTAGACGCAAAGAACGGATGTCCAATATTGAGTTTAATGCTCTGTTATGCATCCTTTGATACACAACACACACAACTGTGGAAAGTGATATCGGCCTTTCTGTGGAACTAGCATTGTTCGTTTGTGTAAACGTCCATCTATCTGTCCTCCTATTGGTCTGGATTTTTGGCTGTTCTCCTGTTCTTATTATGTTAGAGCCTTTAAAAATTTAAGGATTAAGATGTTCCTCTGTTGACCCATCTTTTTAGATCCACAGATACCAAGTCTGCCGTAATGCATCTTTTAGTAAGTAAGTTATTAATAAACTTTCTTACGGTAGAGTTGAGGCCTAGAAACTCCAACTCCTTCATGATTGACGTCGATTTTGCATTATTGAAAGCACCTTCAGTGTGAAGATCTGCTATCATTGTACATTCCTTGACAGCAAGAGAACCCTCTATGTAGCCGACTAGGTTGTGAAGGGCTGTTTCAGTAGATTAGCCTTTACTATATTCGCACTGCTGCCGCGACAGGCGATCTTCAGGGATCTTTGCCCTAAGATATGTTTCTATCAACCTCTCAAAAGTCTTCAGCATAAAGGATGATATACTAATAGGACGAAAATCGTTCGCCTTTGTGTGGTAGGGTTTTCCTGCTTTCAGAATGAAAATGACGTTCGTGTCCCTCCATGCCACAGGTATATATGACATTGCGATACAATCAGAGCTTATCTCCCTAAGCCAAGGAACCAGTCTATCAGACACAGCTTGTAATTCAACTGGTGATACATCATCAGGTCCTGGGGACTTAAAGTAGTCGAAACTTCTTATCGCCCAAAGGATTTTCGGCACAGACACAATTTCCCAAATATCCTCCGACAAATGCATATCAGTGACAACCTTTTCTGGCGCCACGTTGCCCATTGGAGAATTTTCCGGGAAATATGTATCAACGAGTAGTGTTCACGAGTGTTTCTTCACTAGACATTGTCTATGCATTCTCTGACTTCTGAATATACCCCACCGTAAAATTTCTCGAGGACAGAATCCTCCTTAGCTTATAGGCCTCAGATGTATCCTCCACGGAGCTTAAGAATTCTACCCAGAATTTGTTCTGAGCCTTTCTCAGCTCGCCCTTATATTTACCTAGCTCGGCCTTATAGATGTGCCAATCGTGTGATGCTCTTGTGGCTTATGCTCTGCTGAAGAGTTTTTTGCAGTCCTTCCTAAGACCAACCAGCTCTGGGGTCCACCATGGCGGTCGCTGTTTGTCCCTTGGCTTGGCACTAAGGCATGCTGAATGACTCGCTTGTGTCAGCATATAAGGGCGACTACTATGTCTATAGCCTCCGTAGTTTTCACTTCCTTTTCTGGTCTAGTAGAGATAGAGGTGCAGAATTTGTGCCGAAATTTATACCAATCCGCCTTTCTTTCTCTATTAAGGCTGGCCATATTTGTGAGTTACTAGGCTATGTAAAAACTTCTTCAAACAGAGATGTCACACTGCAGCAGACCATTCGGACTTGGCTACAGAAAGTAGGTCCCTTATCATGGTGCTCTTGTGGCTTTTGCTCTGCTGAAGAGTATTCTGCAGTCCTTCCTAAGACCAACCAGCTCTGGGGTCCACCATGGCGGTCGTTGTTTGTCCCTTGGCTTGGCACTAAGGCATGCTGATACAAGCGAGTCATTTAGGACCTTCGTGATCCGCTTGATCGCTTGTCTATATCCTCCGTAGTTTCCACTTCCTTTTCTGGTCTAGTAGAGATAGAGGTGCAGAATTTGTGCCGAAATTTATCCCAATCCGCCTTTCTTCCTCTATTAAGGCTGGCCACATTTGTGAGGTACTAGGCTATGTAAAAACTTCTTTAAACAGAGATGTCACGCCATTCGGACTTGGCTACAGAAAGCAGGTTCCTTATCATTGTGCTTAAACTTACATCGGACAGCACTCATTGATATGTAAGTTTGCCCATCTTCCTTAATGAAATGTTCATAGGCATACTTGCATTTGTTAAGGCATTTTTGCAAATCTAATGGAAGCTTAAACGCATTGTTCACCTCAAAATCAATGCTCGTTAAAAATGTATTATTCTAGCCTTCTTCCTTTAGGCATCCGTTATATTCTCTACCTTCAATCCAATCGCAATACATTTCATTCCACAATTGAATCGAACTTCCTGCTGTTAAGTCCAGACAACACAAGATTCGGTACCATTTTAATTACCCACAATCATCTACCACTCCATATAGACTGACTTACGCAAGCCAGCTAAAAAAAAAAAAAAAAAGAAAACAAAACCCACAGCTCCAAAATCCAATTAGAATCTATGGGTAACCACAATGAAATGTTTATACGATTTCATCTAACTCAGACATTCATTCGCTTATTCACTTCTAGGCCACACATCCAAAGAGCAATCGTCTTGTGTGTACCTACGCACATACTCAGGACTCAGGACAAGAAGTTTGGTGTAGTGAAACAGCTCAGCAAAGGATTTTATGGTATGGGAGTAGTACAGGGCCTTTTTTGAAATTACTATGAAATTTTCTCAAAGACAAAATTTCTATGAAATTTTCTCTAAAGACATCATTTACCGCCACAAGCCCCACATATTGCATAAGTAAGCTTTTAGTCCTATATGTCACGTTCTGATACCGGATTTCGCCTTCTCTTATCACGATCCGTATCGCCCCATAGGATTTTCGTCATCATGCCAACAGTTTCGCTATTCCTCAGTGTTACGTGGGGCATTCGTAGCCCACGCACTGACTACGTTGCCCCATTCTCCGCTGTAGCGCGGCCATCCAGCAATGCGAACAGACTGCTCATGAACTAACCCTCCTGCTTGTTAATGCCCTGTTGGCCAGTTTACTTTCCTCGTGGACTCGACGTCCACACCTACTCATGTAATCCGTGATACCCTGGATCTCCGTCTGCAGTACCGTATTATGGTCAGGCAATAAAAAACAGATCTCAGCCCCTGGCTCTGGATTTGATCCATCTGTGTAGCATGAACTTTCAGATGGCAGAGTCCCGTCAAGTGTCGTCTCAGGTACAGTGTTGCGGCTCAAGAAAATTATTTCCTACGAAAATTTAAGAAAAATCCTACCAAACCCGAGCAAGACCTACCAAATGTTCAACAAGCTAAAAGTGCGGTATAGGTTTTTAGACGGTATGAAGTTTGGCCCCAGAAAATAAGACCCCAAAGCCAAAATGAAAATATGTCCCAAATAGGGGTATGGACCACAACAACAAAACTTTTGGCAACACTTTTCGTTTTGGGGTCTTTTTCATGCAGCTATGGGACCCAATTTGGGTTTTCATTTTCAATTAAAAAATATTTTATGTAAGGCTGAAAAGAGGGTGCGGCTGTTAATCCGCCCCATGCAACTATGGCCATACACCAGCTGTTACAAGCGCATTCGCCGCCCACGCCATTATTTAGGACTGCGTCGACGCGAAAGGCTTCGGGATAACCAAATATATTGACGGCAGTCCTCTGGCCTTCACTGTCATATAGTCTGCTTTCTCATTCGCAGTTTCTAAGCTATGGCCCGGCACCCATCGTTTATGCGGATCGTGCCATCCTCAGAGAAGGCGTTCATCTCCTTCTTACACTCCAAGAATGTTCGTGACTTTACCGTCCTGGTTTTTATTTCCTTTATGGCCAGTTTACTGTCCGTAAAGATGGCCACACTCGGAGTTTACACGACACCACCTCAAGCATTTCGTGTACAACCGTATTTCTGCCTGCAAGACCGAACTATGGTCAGCCAGTCCAGCCAGTATGACCTATTCCTATCGTTATTTGTTTTCCATACCTCGCCCCTAAGTTGGTTCATGGCTGGTATTGTGTCCCCAACTAAGAGTTGGTGTCTGTTAGCCGTGAAAGCCGGCCAATGACATAGGAAATGCTCCAACGCCTCATCATCTTCTCCACATGCCCTACACATGCTATCACTTGCCGCAACGATTTTGCATAAGTGAGCTCATAGTCCTATGTGTCCTGTTATCATACCGAAAGCTTTACTGACCTCCTTCTTACTTCCTTTCAGTAATAGTCTCGTCTTCTCACAATCCGGATGTCTCCATAGAATTTTCGTCGTCCTACCGACCGTTTTGTTGTAAACCAAGTTTATTGACGGGTGTCCTCTGGCCTTCACAGCCAAATCGTCTGCTTTCTCATTCCCAGTTACTCCGCTACGGCCCGGCAACCAAACAATGCGGACCGCACCATCCTTAGAGAAGGCGTTAATCTCCTTCTAACATTCCAACATTGTTAGTGATCTTACCGTCCTGGTTGTTATTGCCCTTATGGTCATTTTACTGTTGTAAAGATATTCACACTCGACGTCCTCGCCTTAGCAGCACACCACATCTGCGTGATGTGTTCGTGATCGCCCGAATCTTCGCCTGCAGGGCAGTATTATGGTCAGGCAGACTAAAATAGATCTCAGTACCAGGGTTTTCAATGTAGACCACCAGGCCCACCTGTCCTGTTGCTTTGATCCATCCATCCTAACATTATCTGCCAGATGGCAATACTAGGGTTCTGTCAGTCCAAGACTGTGCCGCTGGCAGAAGTGCCTCGCACTCGACCTCAGGAGCGTCTCAGGTATCCGATCGGAAACTTTTCCATTCCTTCCAGGATACCGAAAGTTATACTGACCTCCTTCTTACTTCCTTTCAGTAATCGCCTCGTTTTATCACGATCCCCATCTCCCCACAGGATTTCCGTCATCCTACTGACAGCTTCGCTGTTCCTCAGTGTTACATGGGCGTCCCCAACACTGACTGTGTCACCCCGAAAGGCTTTGAATTAACCAAGTTTACTGACTGCAGTCGGTTTGTCCGAGAAGGCTTTTATTCCCCCGTTCTCCGCTATGGTCCGGTAACTAAGCAATGCGAATCGTGCCATCTTAAGAGAAGGCGTTAATCTCCTTCTTAGACTCAAAGATAGTTCATGGCCTTACCGCGGAAAGATTACCATCCTGTTTTTTATTTCCCTGGTGGCCAGTACGCAAATGCAAATTTTGCCAATGGACATTCCACTAAGGAACTGGGGCAAACTTCTCACATATCAATGGGTGCAGTCCGATTCAAGTTTAAGGGGCCTCCTTTTTGTAGCCGAGTCCGAACGGGGTGCCGCAGTGCGACACCTCTTTGGAGAGAAGTTGTACATGACATAGTACCTCACGAATGTTGCCAGCATTGGGAGGGGAAAACCACCGCTGAAAAAAATTTTTTTTTTATGGTTACGCCGGGATTTGAACCCAGGCGTTCAGCGTCATAGGCGGACATGCTAACCTCTGTGCTACGGTAGCCTCCAGTGGCCAGTATACTGTCTGTAAAGGTGTTTACACTCGTCGTTCTCGCGTTAATACCATACCACCTCAAACATTTCATGATCACCCGCATCTCCGCCTGCAGGACCGTACCATGGTCAGGTCTCAGTCCCTGGGTTGTTAATGCAGAACCCTAGGCCCACTCAGTGCTCTAGCTTTGAATCATCATACCAGAGTACCATCAACATATGACGAGCCACTGGCAGCAGTGCCTCACATTCGCGCTCAAGTGTCGTCTCAGGTATATTATAGGGAACCTCTTCCATTCCTTTCAAGCTTTCCATGGCCACCTCGATTATAGCCCGATGGTTTAACGTCCCCCTATCCACCATTTATTTTCCCATCGCCTTAAGTCTCATAGCAGCAGTGGCTGGCTCACACTTAATCCGCACGTCAATGGTTTGGATATCAAGAATAGTCTCCAGTGCCCTTGTGGGCGTGGTCTTCATGGCACCGCCTATGCCAAGACATCAAGTTCTCTGAACCTGTTGTATGGTCCTTATGTTGCACTTTTTCTCCATAGCAGTCAACCAAACTACTGAGGTGTAAGTAAGTATTGGTCTAATTACGCTCTTGCAGAGCCAATGGATTATCCTCGCCATTTTGAACCTACGGCCCGTCTACATAGTGCCCAACATCTGTAAGCCTTCTCAGTACTCTCTTGAATGTAACACTTCCAATTAAGTTTCCTGTCTAAGATCACTCCTAAGTATTTGACCTTGTCAGATATGGAAAACGTCATGTTGAAGAAACGTGGTGGGTCAAATTGGCCCACATTCGTCTTCTTCGTGAACACACAGATTTTTGTCTTCTCTGGGTCAACAATGAGACCGCAAGGTCTAGAGAAGAAGTATGCCACCTCCAAAACCCTTTTGCCCTTTCTGCATAGCTGATTCAGATTCTAGCACATGGGTTCAAATCCCTCCTCAGTCAGCATCCGTAATAGGTCTTTTATGGTGGTCACCCATAGGAGTGGCGATTAGAAGTTTTCGCCCATTGTGATACCACGGGAACAGAAGAACCTTCTAGTTCCTACCGTTGAACCATCCAGATCGCTTTAAAAAGCCCAACAACTTGCGAATGTTCGTATCCGCTAAAGAGACAGGTTCTCAAAGAAATGAGAACCTAAAGTGGAACTTCTTCTGTCTGCCACTGCGGGACATACACCCAGAAGGTGTTCTATAGTCTTTTCTTCTTCGATGTCGTCACAGTTTCTGCAAAAGTCGCTACTGGCAACCTTCAGTGTGTCAGCATGTTTTCCGATTAGACAATGACCTGTCATGGCGGGCACAATGATTGAGACGTCTGTTCTAGCCAGTGACAGCAAAGCGGTAGGGCACTTCAGGTCTAGATTAGGCCGCACAGTTTTGGAATGCTCATAGCCCCTTCCTTGTGACCATCTATCATTCTTTGTCCTTCGGGCATGGTCCTGAAAACCTAACTTATATGTCGCTAGAGGCATACCCACAGATCCCAGTATCCCTGGAATGAGTAAGGTTGTTCCTAGTCTCTCCAGCTTGTCCGCTTTAGAATTCCCTGGGATATCTCTGTGGCGCAGCACCCAGACCAGGTGAATTTTGAACTGTTCAGCCATCTCATGGTGAGATCTGTGACACTCGAGGGTGGTTGTGGTTGTGTTCAGAGATTCGTTCTCCAGGGATTTAATGGCTGCCTGGCTGTCTGAGAAGATATTTATGCCAATCGTCCTAATGACGTTAGCCATTCCACCACTTTCTTAATTGCAAGCGTCTCTGCTTGATACACACTACAGTGGTCGGGTAACCTTTTCGATATGAACTGTTCTAGATCTTTAGTGGCGCTCCGGTAGCCGAGTTGGATTACCAGTGCAGGGGTCGTAGATAGAGTCCTTGGATTACCAGTTACGATTACCATTACGAGAAGCGTGCTTGGATTACCAGTGCAGGGGTCGTGGGTTCGATTCCCGCCATAAGCCTTGGTCTGTTGCTACTGTGGTATTACAATGGGCTTAAAATTGTCCAAGTGAGTATGTAAAGGACTTCCACTCTTACCTAACCTAAAGTCTGCGGAACTTTTTCCTAGTGTTGCGAATCCCCCTTTATTCCATGGATTTTTCTTTCTCGTAGTGGACAGCTATCTGCGAAAGACCCCAATATTGCAGTCGTAATCCTTTTGAAAGTCTGCGGAACCTTTTCCTAGTGTTGCGAATCCCCCCTGTATTCCATGGATTTTCTTGGGCTGATTTCCTTTCTCGTAGTGGACAGCTATCTGCGAAGGACCCCATTATTGCAGACGTAATCCTTTTGAAATTGATGTAAATGTCTTTTATGATTGAACAAACTAAATTTCCTTGCTAAAGTCTCCTTATGAGTAGTCTTCCGAATTTTGACCAGTTGGTTTTTAACTTATTATTCTAAATCTAAAGTAGCGATGGTCCGAGAAGGAATCCTCCATGGACACCCTCCAATCCTGAATCTCATCGATTAAATTTGCCGAACATATTGTCGCACTTAAACATCCTCGCGAATCCTATTAACAAAGGTTGCGGTGTCACCAACATTAAGGGTTATTAGGTCGTTAGTATTCAAGAATTCTGCCAGGACTTGCCCCGCTTACAAATATTGGTACTACCCCACGAAATCTGGTGAGAGTTCGCATCGCCCCTTATAAGTACCTCATTTTTAGTCTGTTTTGACTTCCTCTTTCAGCCTTAGCAATTCCGACATGGAAGGCGGTGTCGGAGGGCCAAAAGGTAGATAAGGTTAGGTGAGGTTGAATAGAGGATGCGGATATTAGACCGCCCCATGCCACTATGGACATATGCATAACTAAGCCATATGGCTTATGGTAGATGAAGTGATGCCAGGTATGCTCCATCGTCTCCCTTCTAGTCTCAGTACTGTTGCATCTGATGTTGACAACTCCGGAGAAAGGAGATACTTGGGATTTTTTAATTCTATGTTAACACTGGCACTCCGCTGAGGACCTGCCCTATTTGTCATAAAAATCTCAAGTACGAACTTGAAGGAGTAAAGCTAGCCGCTTGAAATTTTGCACAAATACTTCTTATTAGTGTAGGTCGGTTGGTATTGTAAATGGGCTATATCGGTCCTTGTTTTGATATAGCTGTCATATAAACCGATCTTGGGTCTTAACTTCTTGAGCCTCTAGAGGGCTCAATTCTTATCCGATTTGACTCAATTTTGGGCACTACGTGTTTTGTTATGATATTCGACAACTGTGTCAAGTATGGTTCAAATCGGTTTATAACCTGATATAGCTGCCATATAAACCGATCTTGGGTCTTGACTTCTTGAGCCTCTAGAGTGTGCAATTCTTGTCCGATTGGAATGAAATTTCGCACGACGTGTTTTGTCATGATATCAAACAACTGTGCCAAGTATGGTTCAAATCGGTCCATAACCTGATATAGCTGCCATATAAACCGATCTTGGGTCTTGACTTCTAGAGCCTCTAGAGTGCGCAATTCTTATCCGATTGGAATGAAATTTCGCACGACGTGTTTTGTCATGATATCCAACAACTGTGCCAAGTATGGTTCAAATCGGTCCATAACCTGATATAGCTGCTATATAAACCGATCTTGGGTCTTGACTTCTAGAGCCTCTAGAGTGCGCAATTCTTATCCGATTGGAATGAAATTTCGCACGACGTGTTTTGGTTTCACTTCCAACAACTGTGCCAAGTATGGTTCAAATCGGTTCATAACCTGATATAGCTGCCATATAAACCGATCTGGGATCTTGACTTCTTGAGCCTCTAGAGGGCGCAATTCTTATTCGATTTGAATGAATTTTGGCACGTAGTGTTTTGGTATCACTTCCAACAACTGTGCCAAGTATGGTTCAAATCGGTTCATAACCTGATATAGCTGTCATATAAACCGAACTGGGATCTTGACTTCTTGAGCCTGTAGAGGTCGCAATTATTATCCGATTTGCCTGAAATTTTGTACGACTGATTCTCTCATGACCATCAACATACGTGTTTATTATGGTCTGAATCGGTCTATCGATACAGCTCCCATATAAATCGATCTCTCTATTTTACTTCTTGAGCCCCCAAAGGGCGCAATTCTAATTCGAATTGGCCGATATTCCAACACAGGGTGGAATGTTGGAGACACAGGTCTCCAACATATAATTTAATTGTGGTCCAAACCGGACCATATCTTGATATCGCTCTTATAGCAGAGCAAATCTTTTCTTATATCCCGTTTTGCCTAAGAAGAGATGCCGGAAAAAAAACCCGACAAATGCGATCCATGGTGGAGGGTATATAAGATTCGGCCCGGCCGAACTTAGCACGCTTTTACTTGTTTGATTTCGGAACGGGGGCGGACCCTCCCCTTTACCCCAACAACGCCATCCAACACCAAAACTGGACCTATAGACACAATATGGGTAACAAATGAAAGGAATTGGAGTGCAACACGAAACGGATATTGTATTATAATTTGGGTCCAAGTACCCATCGGGCCTCCCCAACCCAAAAACTCCTCTAAACAGATTTATTCGACGTTCGCGTCAATATGGATCTCAATTAAAAATTATTCGATATTAGATTACAAATATGGCATACAAAATTAGGTCCAAGTAATGGGAGGTCACCCCACCGCCTTGTACCCCCAAATAGGAATATTAGCCGACCATGTCTATGGGACTCAAATGATAGGTACTCGGGAGTATATTACAAATATGACATTTAAACTAGCGTTCAAGTCTAGGTGGCGCTTTTTCTTCCAAAAATAAGTCAAATAGGTTGATTGACCCATTATGACAATGAGAGTAGAAAACGAATTTGATATCCAATTTTGGAGCAACTTTTTGGGTTTACGTCCTAAAGAACCCCCTAAACTGAACTTCATTTCCGATTATGGCAATATGGAGCTCAAACCAACGATATTTGGGGGTAAAGAAAGAATTAGATATCTATTTCCAGGATAAAGAGCCAGTGGCCTCCCCAACCCAAAAGACCCTCCAAACAGTTTATATTTGCCGACCATGGCAATATGGGGATCACATTAAATGGATTTGAGTCGAAATGTCTGAGGTGTCCTCCCCTAAAAAGCACTTCTCATTACCCTAATTTTCAAAAACACCTGAGATTGGTAATGCGATTCGTTCGCAATTTTTTTTTTTGCACTCTCACAGTCAAAACAGAACAAGGTTTCTATTGTTGGGGTCGAGTGCCTCGGGGGCTGTCCAAAACCCGCCAAATGGGTATATAGACCAATCACAACAATACAGAGCTCAAACGAAAGGTGCCTGAAAGAAAAAAAAAAACGAATTTGATATCCAATTGAAGAGCCATGTGCTTGGGACACTGCCCCAACCGAAAACACCTCCCTATTATTTAAAAGCTGCTTGAGTTTGAAATTGATTGATTTTCGGGAAATGTATACTCATTTTCGGGACAAAGACCCTAGGGTCCACCTCACCCTCAAACATAACTTATTTACCGACTCCAAATAAAGTCATTTGGGGGTGGAGTACAAGTTTATCCAGGAACCGAGAAGAGGCAAACTTCTCACACATCAATGAAAGCTTTCCGATTCAAGTTTAAACTCAATGATAGGGGACTTTTTTTATAGGCGAGTCCGAATGGCGTGCCAAAGTGTAACACCTTTATAGAGAGGTACCATGAATGGCATGATACCTCGCAAATGTCGCCAGCATTAAGAGGGGATAACCATCGCTTTAAATTTTGTCCGATGTTTTCGCCAGGATTCGAACGCAGGCGTTCAGCATGATAGGCGGATATAGGCTACAGTGGCACATATTCGATATCGACATTCAGGACTAAGTGTCCCCACCCTAAAACGATATTAGAGAGTTAAACAAGTAAAAGCGTGCTAAGTTCGGCCGGGCCGAATCTTATATACCCTCCACCATGGATCGCATTTGTCAAGTTGGAGACCTGTGTAAAATGTCAGCCAATTCGAATAAGATTTGCGCTCTTTGTGAGCTCAAAAAGTAAAATAGAGAGATCGATTTATATGGGAGCTGTATCGGGCTATGGACCGATTCAGATCATAATAAACACGTATGTTGATGGTCATGAAAGAATCCGTCGTACAAAATTTCAGGCAAATCGGATAATAATTGCGACCTCTAGAGGCTCAAGAAGTCAAGATCCCAGATCGGTTTATATGGCAGCTATATCAGGTTATGAACCGACTTGTACTTTATTTGACATAGTTGTTGAAAGTAACAATGAAAAACGTCTTGCGACATTTCTGACAAATTGGATAAGAATTGCGCCCTCTAGAAGCTCAAGAAGTCAAGTCCCCAGATCTGTTTATATGACAGCTATATCAGGTTATGAACCGATTTGAACCATATTTGGCACAGTTGTTGGATATCATAACAAAATACTACGTGCCAAAATTCATTCAAATCGGATAGGAATTGCGCTCTCTAGAGGCTCAAGAAGTCAAGACCCAAGATCGTTTTATATGACAGCTATATAAGGTTATGGACCGATTTGAACCATACTTGGCACATTTGTTGGATATCGTAACAAAACACGTCGTGCAAAATTTCATTCCAATCGGATAAGAATTGCGCACTCTAGAGGCTCAAGAAGTCAAGACCCCAGATCGGTTTATATGGCAGCTATATCAGGTTATGGACCGATTTGAACCATACTTGGCACAGTTGTTGGATATAATAACGAAACACGTCGTGCAAAATTTCATCCCAATCGGATAAGAATTGCGGACTCTAGAGGCTCAAGAAGTCAAGACCCAAGATCGGTTTATATGTCAGCTATATCAAAACATGGACCGATATGGCCCATTTACAATACCAACCGACCTGCACTAATAAGAAGTATTTGTGCAAAATTTCAATGGGGTCTCAGACGAATATTTCGAGTAGTTACAATCAGAATGACGAAATTAGTATACCCCCCATCTTATGGTGGAGGGTATAAAAAGGCGCATCGGAACGGGATGGATTCGGCTAGACTACCCTATGGCATATGGCTTAGTTCTACAATACATATGTCCATTGTGGCATTAGGGGCTTTAATATCCGCACCTTTTTCTTCATCATAGCGTTTTTAGCCGTCTCGCGCTGGTGGAGGACCTCCAGGAAAAGGGTTTCTTGGGCGTGGGAGGTTTGGATTTCAAAATTTTTATGAAATTTTCTTACTTCTATGAAATTTTGAAATTTCTATGAAATGTTCTCTAAAGACAAAATTTCTATAAACTTTTTCTCTGTATACAAAATATGTATGAAATTTATCCCTCTTCAGTACTATTGTCCAGTTTTTTTTTTTTTTTTAAGTATGACTTGCACGTAAAGGCCTCTACAAGGCCCCTTTGCCCATTTACTACTCCTCCCGTTGCTGCACTGTTATCTGCAGTTAGTCTTTTCGGCTCAACATGTACAAGTTGGGACGAGTAAAAAGAAATCGAATCTTGTTAGTAGTGGTAGTAAATTTAGATGAGCACGAGAGTCTAAGTTTAGTTTAGCAGAAATAGTTTCAAAGCTTTTACTCTCCCATTGCCCCCCGCTCTATCTCTCTTATAGTATAAATATTTCCTTTTAGTGTTATTTTAACACTCCATATACCCCTGTCTGGTTGTTGGTTAGTGGTTGTTGTGCATTGTTGTTTGATTGATGGAGTGACTGATTGGTAGTTTGATGGATGGATGCCTGGTGAGCAAGCATGTTTGTGTGTGAGTGTCTGTGTGTAATTGGGGGTGGTGGGTTTGAATATTTGATTTGTTTCACTTGATTTAGGTTTGGGATTTTGATTTGCCTTTTTTCTTTACTCATTTTTTTCTTTTTTTCTTCTCATATATGTGTGAGAGTGTTTGTGTGTTCAGGCAATGTTCACCGCCACATGCCGTACAGTGCAGATTGGAGAAATAGTTTAAATGAGACATTTATCGATTGCACTGCAGCCATTAAGAGTGTGTGTGTGTGTGGGTGAGGCGAGGCGATTTCAAATCTCGTTCTATGGGATTTTGGTGAATAAAGCAATTCCATGTTAAATTGCAAATTTTGCTGGGGTCATGCAAAAATTTGAAGAATTGAAGGCATTTGACGTTAACTATAATCCCATTCAAAGGATAACATTTTTGTTGGTGATATTTAGTATCTTTTGTGTCTCAGTTATAATCCATTTAAAATGATTGATGAAAATGTTGATGTTTAATCTACATGGTAACCAATTTTTATACCCATCATCGAAGGATGGGGGTATATTCATTTTGTCATTCCGTTTGCAACACATCGAAATATCCATTTCCGACCCTATAAAGTATATATATTCTTGATCAGCGTAAAAATCTAAGACGATCTAGCCATGTCCATTCGTCTGTCTGTCCGTATGTCCGTCTGTCTGTTGAAATCACGCTACAGTCTTTAAAAATAGAGATATTGAGCTGAAATTTTGCACAGATTCTTTTTTTGTCCATAAGCAGGTTAAGTTCGAAGATGGGCTATATCGGACTATATCTTGATATAGCCCCCATATAGGGTCTTTGGCCCATAAAAGCCACATTTATTATCCGATTTTGTTGAAATTTGGGACAGTGAGTTGCGTTAGGCCCTTCGACATCCTTCTTCCATTTGGCTCAGATTGGCGCAGATATGGATATAGCCGCCATATAGACCGATCCTCCGATTTAGGGTCTAAGGCCCATAAAAGCCACATTTATGGTCCGATTTCGCTGAAATTTGGGACAGTGAGTTGTCTTAGGCTCTTTGATATGTTTCTTTAATTTGGTCCAGATCGGTTCAGATTTGGATATAGCTGCCATATAGACCGATCCTCCGGTTTAGGGTCTTAGGCCCACAAAAGCCACATTTATTATCCGATTTTGATGAAATTCGGTGCAGTGAATTGTGTAATGCCCATCGACATCCTTCGTTAATTTGGCTCAGATCGGTGCAGATTTGGATATAGCTGCCATATAGATCGATCCTCCGATTTATGGTGTAAGGCCCATAATAGCCACATTCATTATCCGATTTTGCTGAAATTTGGGACAGTCAGATGTGTTAGGCCCTTTGACATATTTCTTCAATTTGGTATAGATCGGTTCAAATTTGGATATAGCTGCCATATAGACCGATTTCTTGATTTATGGTTTTGGGCCCATAAAATGCTCATTTATTGCCCGATGTCCCCGAAATTTGGAACAGTGAGTTAAGTTAAGCCCCTTGACATACTTCTGCAATATCGCATAGATCGGTCCAGATTTGGATATAGCTGCCATATAGACCGATATCTAGGTTTTAGGTTTTGGGGTCATAAAAGACGCATTTATTGTCCGATGTCGCTGAAATTTGAGACAGTGAGTTTGGTTAGGCTCTTCGACGTCCTTCTTCAATTTTGCCCACATCAGTCCAGATTTGAATATAGCTGCCATATAGACCGATCTCTGGATTTAAGGTTTAGGGCCCATAAAAGAGGCATTTATTGTCCGATTTCGCCAAAATTTGGGACAGTGCTTAGTGTTAGGCTCTTCGACATGTTTATGCAACTTGGCCCAAATCGGTCCAGATTTGGATATAGCTGCCATGTAGACCGATATCTCGATTTAAAGTCTTGGCCCCATTAAAGGCGCATTTATAATCCGATTTCACTGAAATTTGACACAGTGACTTATGTTCGGCTTTTCGACATCCGTGTCGTATATATTTAGTTCAGATCGGTATGAGGTATATGAGTATAAGGTATGAAATTTTCACCGAATTTTGATGAAAGGTGGTTTACATATATACCCGAGGTGGTGGGTATCCAAAGTTCGGCCCGGCCGAACTTAACGCCTTTTTACTTGTTTTTGCCATTATTGAGATGTGACCCAAATGATAAAAAAGTGGGGAAGTCTTTTAAATTCTAGAAACCATTTAGTTTTGCTCGAAATGCCCCATGTTTGCCTTGAATATTGCTCCGGGTCCGTGAAAAAATTAATTGCAAACTGGACTGATAGGATCTGGCGGATTTTGGCCCATTTCCCCTACAATAGCTTTTTTCAGCGCATTCATGCTGGCATATTTTTTATACCGACCACCATAGGATGAGGGTACACTAGTCAATTTATGAAATCTTGAAATATAAACCTGCGACCCCATACAGTCTCAACATTTTTGACCGTGTAGACATTCTGAGTCGGTTTAGCCATGTCCATGCGCCCCTCCGTCTGCCGAAATCTCGATTGCGGTCGAACGAGTAAGGCGAGCCGCTCGAAATTTTGAACTGATGCCAATTTGCCCATGAACATTCCATTAAGGAAGAGGGGCAAACTTCTCGCAATGAGTGCTGTCCGATTCAAGTTTTGGGCTCAATGAAAAGAGGCCTCCATTTTATAGCCGAGTTCGAACGGCGTGCCCCAGTGCGTTACACTGTAGAAGAAAATGAAAAAAAAAACAAGTCATTGTTCAATCTTGTATAACAAAATATTGGCCTTTTTAGTAGATCTGAACCATATACGACACGGATATCGAAAATGCGTCTTTTATGGGGCCAAAACTTTAATTCGAGAGATCGGTCTAAATGGCAGCTATATCCAAATCTGTATCGATCTGAGCCAAATCGAAGAGCGATATCGAAGGGCCTAAAACAACTCACTGTCCCAAATTTCAGCGACATCGGACCATAAATGCGCCTTTTATGGGCCCAATACCTTAAATCGAGAGATCGGTCTATATGGCCGATATTCCCAAATCTGGACCAATCTGAGCCAAATTGAAAAACAAAAAAAAAAAAAGGTCGAAGGGCTTCACACAACTCACTGTCTCACAGTCCTACCCACTGCTTTCCTCGGCCACGCCCTTAACTCGGACTGCGTCGACCCGAAAGGCTTCGGTTTAACCAAGTGAAGTGACTGCAGTTCTCTGGCCTTCATCGCCAAATCGTCTGTCCTTTCATTCACCCAAACGATGCGGATTGTGCCATTCTCAGATAAGTCGTTAAGCTCCATCTTACATTCCAAGATTGTTCGTGATCTTATCGCACTGGATGTTATTGCCCTTATGGCCTTCGTCCTCGCGTTAGCACCACAACACCTCACGCATTCCGCGATCGCCCGGATCTCCGCCTGCAGGACCGTATTATGGTCAGGCAGTCTAAAACAGCCCTCAGTCCTTGGATTCTCAATATAGACCCCCAGGCCCATTCTGTGTAACATGATCTTCCAGATGACATTACTAGGGTTCCGTCAGTCCAAGACTGTGCCGCTGGCAGCAGTGCCCCGCACTCGACCTCAAGTGTTATCTCAGTAATCCGATCGGAAACCACTTCCGTTCCTTCCAGGTTTCTTATCGTCGACTGGATTATACCGCAATGGTATGAGCTGCTCCCATTCTCAGCCTTTCTCCCATCACTCCTAAGTATTTGACTTTGCCAGATATTAAAATCGTTTTGTTGATGAAATGTGGCCCACCTTTGTCTTCCTCGTGAACAGTCACATTACAGTCTTCTCTGGGTTAACATTGAGACCCCTGGGTGTAGCCCATTCATATGTCACATGAAAGACCTTTTCGACCCTTGTGCATAGCTGGTTCGGATCCTTACCCCCTAAGCAGTATTGTAATATCGTCTGCATAACAGACTGGTTCAAATCCCTCCTTAGGTAGCCTCCGTAATAGATTATCTATGGTGGTCACCCAAAGTAGTGACAATAAAATGCCCTCCAGTGGCGTGCCCTGTGCCATTTTCTCCCTTATGTTTATGTCATGGTACCCGCTATTTATCCACCTGTTCCTTAGCATATGATTTATCCAGTCTCTAAGGACCCGGTCCACCTGGTACTGGTCTAAGGATTGGACGAGTGTGTCGGTCCGCACATTGTTAAACGTCCCCT
Organism: Stomoxys calcitrans; assembly: GCF_963082655.1. Classification (NCBI taxonomy): domain Eukaryota; kingdom Metazoa; phylum Arthropoda; class Insecta; order Diptera; family Muscidae; genus Stomoxys; species Stomoxys calcitrans. Next base: position 99,827,584 of record NC_081556.1, on the reverse strand, counting down.
CGATGTAAATGCATACCGCCAATGTGTACGCCTTGGCATCGAAGGTTTCTTCTATTTTATGCACAACCTCTTGCAGGGCAGTCTCCACCGAACTGCCCTTGACATAGGCATGCTGTTTGTATCTGAGCAGTTCGCTGGATGTCATACTCTTTATCATTGAGAAGAAAGGGCGTTGAGTAGAAAGGGCGTTGGGCTTATAGATCTGTAGGCCTTTGATATCGCATAACGTACCTTGCCGGACTTGGGTATAAATACTATCCTTGGCTCCTGTCAGATTTTCGGAGTATATGCAAGACCTAGGCACGCTGTGAAAATACAGGCCAGATGGGGCGCAAGATAGTCCGCCTCCTTCTGAAGTAACGCCGGAAATATTCCGTCTGGTCCGGGTGACTTAAAAGGTTTGAAACTCCTCAAGGATCCCTTCACCATAAATTCCGTTATGATAAGCCTTCGAAAAAACTCATTATTCCAAGATTCCGTGTCTCCGTCTCTGTGAGTCCTGTCGTATCCTGTCGAAAATGCGTTTCCATCAAAAGCCTGAACATGTCCTCCGTTGCGTCTGCTCTCACTCTCATGTCGTCTATTAACGTTTCAGTTTTGACATGGGTTTTTGAGAGAAACTTTTCATCTTGGCGGCATCATTTACGCTATCCACCTGTTCGCAGAAAAGCTGCCAGGAGTCACGTTTTCCCGCTCTGGTAACCTTTCAGTATTCTTTGAACCGTGTGTAATACACGTTCCAATAAAATTCCGATTTTTTACGACGTGCTCTATTCAAAAGTCTACGGACCTGTTTCCCAATGTTACGAATCTCCCCGGTCATCCAGGGTTATTCCTGAGCTGAGTTACTTTCTCGGACAGGAGGACAACTATCTTCGAAGGACTCCACTAGTGCAGTCGTAACGATTCTGGGGTAAGTGGGGTCCGTGCAACGAATCCCATCACGCTCGTCTGACGCGTACGAATGCCTGCGCCGGGAAATTGGGCCGTACTTGGGCTGCTGCGTTAATGATGTCTCAGAATTTCCTCTCGGTAACTAGCACATTTGAGGGGGTGGCAGTTCACTGAAGGGACGATTGATGTGTTCGCTGAAGCCGACCCATAATTGGGCTTCTTTTGATTGATAAACGTCCGGCGGTCAGAGGTAATGAAGTCGGGTGGTCGGTCAATGATGAGAGTTATGATGAGGTGGTCCGATCCCAAAGATATGACGGCTTGCCAGGTTACGTCACTCAGTAGATCAGGGGATGCAATGGAAATGTCGGGCAACCTGCTGCACCTCCTCGTTATCCATTTGGGGTCATCCTCATTCACCATGTAGAACATGGAGCCTTCAATCTGCTCTGCTAAACCTATGCTCCACTAGTCGTTACCTCTAGGAAACTGCCATAAAGCGTGATGCGCAATAAAGTCTCTTAAAACCAGACGATTATGGCCAGGCGGTAGGCCACTAATGTCAGGCATGAACATTTGGCCATTAACTGTGCCACAACTTCCAATCGGCGATTGATGTACTCCCTGAAGCCTACCCAATCGGCTTTCTTTTGATTGATAAACGTCCGGCGCTCAAAGGTTATGAAGTCGGGTGGTCGGCCGATGGGGAGAATTATGAAGAGGTAGTCTGATCCCAAAGAAATGACGGCTTGCCAGGTTACTTCACTCAGTAGATCAGGGGATGCAATGGAAAAGTCGGGCGAGCTGCTGCACCTCCTGAAGGCATCCTCATTCACCATGCAAAACGTGGAGCTTTCTCAAAGAAATGTCGAAAGAAATGACGGCTTCCCAGGTCACTTCACTCAGGAGATCAGGGGATGCAATGCAAATGTGGGGCGAGCTGCTACACCTCCTCGTTATCCTACTGGAGGCATCCTCCAGCAAAACGTGGAGCTTTCAATCTTTTCTGCCAAAGCCATGTCCCGTTGGTTGATACCTATGGGAGAATGCAATGAAACGTGATGTGCATTCGAGTCTCCTAGAACCTGATGATTATGGCCAGGCAGTGGCCCACTTTTGTAGGGCTGGTAAGCTTGGCCATTAACTAGGTCACAGCTACCAACTGGCGGTATGTACAAGTTGTACAGCTCTCTCTGGGTAGTACCGGTCCTGACTGCCATTTTAACACACTCCATTTTGGGGTCACTAGCGCCAGGCGCAGGCGACATGGGGCTATACTGCAAGGAATGGCGTATCACGATGGCCTATCCCCCACCTCCATTCCTTAAGCGGTCCTTACGTGGCACATTGTATCCGAGACAACTGTGCAGACTGCAGGTGTTGGTAAGCTTTTTCTCCTGCATCGATGCAATCGATATGTTCTTCCGACCCTTAAAATCCACTATCCCGTCGCTCTTGCCTCTCTCAGTCAATTTAATTGCAAGAAAGTTACACTTCCCGGCACTGGAATGGCAATATTGGGGCTAGGATGCTGCTGCTGAGTATTTTGCCGCGCAGAAGAGGTCGAGGGGGTAACATAATCTGACGATGAGGACGCAGAAGACGAAGACGTCGACGCTTGTGACCCACCCAAGGATTCCAACGGGTCAATCCGGTGCGTGTAACCAGCTGAGAAGGCCCTCCGGGATATACTTCTGCCATGACGAAAAAAGTACGAACACGTACACTAAGGCGACACCCCTTGCCGATGAAGGATTCCATCGGGTCAATCCGGTGCCTGCAACCAGCTACCATTGGATCGAAAATGTATATTTATATAGGAATATAATTCCTATCCTATGGTGGTGGGTATAATAAGCCCCGATGATGGCAAATAGTGAGCACAAGTGTTACTGTGCCCACCCATGCTCTAAAATGTCCTGATTTACCCGGCACGGGATAGCTGTGAGCACCACACAGTCTGGAACATTGAGGTCCGATCTGTGTGGTGTTCATTGCTGTTAGAAGAAGCTTAGCTGCGAGCTACCGGGCGCGTCCACAGGTTGCATTAAGTGAAATGCTCCATATGGAGTAGCTGCAACAGCAGTCGCGGACAATCAGCGGTATGGATTGGAGCATCTCTCTCTGAGTGCCAATGATGCGTCGATATGACAAGGCGAGTTATTGGAGCCCTTAAGTAACCAATGGCCAGCCTGTTCCTGCGGCAATCGGTCCTTTGGCCCGGAACGAGCTAGCTTACCTACAGGAGCTGAACGAGGATCGCCAACTCCACATGAAAATATGGCTACAACAAGAACAACAACAACATCCTGATTTAGGTATAGCTTCCGTATATATTTTCAGTAAATTAAGTTCAACTGTTTGATGAAAAGTAGCACTGAGTTCACTTAGTATTGTAGTGTGTTCGATGGTCGTTTCCGCTCCACTTTTGCCCTGACCATGCTTCAAGCTTTGAGTTTTTATACCCTACACCACCACTGTGGTACAGGGTATTATAAATTTGGGCATCTGTTTGCAACGCTTAGAAAGAGTATTGATCAGTATACAGATCGGTTTAGAAACACTTCTTGATTCGTTTTAGCTATGTCCGTCGGTGAGTCTGTCCGTCGGTGCGTCTGTCCGTCTATCTGTCCATGTATTCTTGTGATCTATCTGTCCAAGTGTTCTTGTGATCAAGTTATCGGTCGCATTTATTTTCCGATTGCCATGAAATTTTGCACAAGCCTCTCTTTTGACCCAAGGACGAACGCTATTGATTTTGAACGAAATCGGTTCAGATTTAGATATCTTTCATCCGATATGGTCTTTTAAGGCTGTAGAAGCCACAATTTTGGTCTGATCTTTACAAAATTTGGCATGGGGTATTTTATTCAACGTCCTTATATGTGTGCAAAATTTCATAAAAATCGGTTCAGATTTAGATATAGCTCCCATATATATCTTTCATCCGATATGGTCTTTTAAGGCTGTAGAAGCCACAATTTTGGTCTGATCTTTACAAAATTTGGAATCGGTTATTTTATTCAACGTCCTCATATGTGTGCAAAATTTCATAGAAATCGGTTCAGATTTAGATATAGCTCCCATATATATCTTTCATCCGATATGGCCTTTTGAGGATGTAGAAGCCACCATATTAGTCCGATCTTTACAAAATTTGGCATGGGGTATTTTATTCAACGTCCTCATATGTGTGCAAAATTTCATAAAAATTGGTTCAGATTTAGATATTGCTCCCATATATATCTTTCATCCGATATGGCCTTTTAAGGCTGTAGAAGCCACAATTTTGGTCTGATCTTTACGAAATTTAGCACGGGGTGTTTTATTCAACGTCCTCATATGTGTGCAAAATTTCATAAAAATCGGTTCAGATGTAGTTATAGCTCCCATATATAACTTTCATCCGATATAGAATTTTAAGGCTGTACAAGCCACAATTTTGGTCTGATCTTTACAAAATTTGGCACGGGACGTTTTATTCAACGTCCTCATATTTGCGCTAAATTTCGCCAAAATCGGTTCAGATTTAGATATAGCTCCCATATATATCTTTCATCCGATATGGCCTTTTAAGGCTTTAGAAGCCACAATTTTGGTCCGATCTTTACAAAATTTGGCATGAGGTGTTTCATTGGACGTCTTCATATGTGTGCAAAATTTTATAAAAATCGGTTCAGATTTATATATAGCTCCCATATATATCTTTCATCCGATATGGCCTTTTAAGGCTGTAGAAGCTACAATTTTGGTCTGATCTTTACAAAATTTGGCACGGGGTGTTTTATTCAAAGTTCTCATGTGTGTGCAAAATTTCATAAAAATCGGTTTAGATTTCTATATAGTTCCCATATATATCTTTCATCCGATATGGCCTTTTAAGGCTATAGAAGCCACAATTTTGGTCTGATCTTTAGGAAATTTAGCAAGGGGTGTTTTATTCAACGTCCTCATATTTGCGCAGATTTAGATATAGCTCCCATATATAACTTTCATCCGATATGGAATTTTGTGGCTATTGCAGCCACAATTTTGGTCGGATCTTTACAAAATTTTGCACAAGGTGTTGTCTTTGAAATTTCAATACGCTTTAGATAAAGCACCCACATATGTCTACTATCCGATATGGAGTTTTAAGTCTGTAGCAGCCACAATTTTGATCCGATCTTTAACAAATTCGGCACGGGGTGCTTTATTTGACGTCTTCATATGTAATCCCCGATATATCTTTCATCCGAAATTGACTTTTGCCTGTATAAACCCCAATTTTCGTCCGATTTTGCATGACACGTTTTATTTGACGTTCCAATACGTGCGCATATTTTATCCAACATGGGCTTTTAAGGCAGTAAAAGCCACAATTTTGGTCACATCTCTACAATATAGGGCTTTAGATGTTCTATTTGACGTCCCAGTATGTGTTATCAAAATTGACACAGGTTTCGATATAAGTCTCACATAATTTTTTATCCGATATGGCCTTTTAAGGATGTGGAAATCCAAATTTGTTGTCCTGTGTACTACGTACATCAGGTGGTGTAGGCTCCGCCCGACTTTTGCCTTTCCTTACTGGTTTTGCTAAACATTGTAAATACAACAAATCGCCAAAGAAAATATGCTTTGCTGTGGATAACTGTCAATTCTAAGGATATGCTCGTATTCACATGACAGCTGTTATGTGTTGTTTAGCAAATCTCTTCCGTTTTACATTGCCAAATGCATGCATGAAATCATTCAAGATATATTTAATTATGGCCATACTACATCGTGAGTGTTTAGTGTATGAATGCCAACATCATTTCCACATCAATAGAGCCATCTTTGCGCGCGTGTTTGTATGTGTGTGTGTGTATGTAAATACATGCTCTCCTTAAAACGATATGCTTGGCCATAGTTCCTGCAAAAATGTGAACACTGGAAGGCATGGGGTCAGAGAGGCAAAATCCAAGCATAATAAATCACTTGCATTTAAAGAAAATGAAATGTCATCGTCTGTGGAGGATTGTTTTGTGTTGAATACCCAACTCTACACTTAGCACAAGTCTTCCTGGTTGTCTTGTTATATTTTTATACCCTACACACCCTAAAAGAGGTTCTAGTTCATCATTGCGTTGGTAATAAATTTTATTATTTGCTCGGTATGGCCATGAGGTGCATATACGTAGCTGAGTGAGTGCCCATAGACATTCCATTAGGTTAGGTTGAAAAAAGGGTGCAGATATTAATCCACCCCATGATTTGATTAACAGCCCCGGCTGGTTGTGAACTCTAAATACAAAAATCAGTAAAAAGGGTATCCACCACCTCGAGTATATATGTAAATCCCATTTCGTCACAATCCGGAATCCGGTGAAAATTGAATATCTTAAGCACCCAAATTCGGCACGGACATTGAGTGGTCTAATTTAAATGTCACTTTTCAATTTTGTAGAACAAAATATTGGTCTCTTTGGCAGATATATCAAATTATAAACCGATCTGAATCATATTAAGGCCAGATATCGTGAGGCTCACTGTTTCAAATTTCAGCGAAATCTGGTAATAAATAAAGCTTTTTGGGCTTCGGTCCCCTTATCGGCAGATCGGTCTATATGGTAGCTATATCTAAATATAGTCCGATCTGAACCATATGTAGGTCGAATGTTGGGAGGTCTTAACCTACTCACTGTTTCAAATTTCAGCGAAATCGGGGAGTAAATAAAGTTTTTATTGGCTTCAGATCCCTTATCGGCAGATCGGTCAATATGGCAGCTATATCTAAATATAGTCCGATATGAACCATATTTAGGTCGGGTATCAGGAGTCTAAAAATAACTCACTATTCCAAATTTTAGCGAAATCGGATTAAAATTAAAGCTTTTATGGCCTTCAGACCCTCTATCGGGAGATCAGTCCATATGGCAGCTATATCTAAATATAGTCCGATCTAAACCATATTAAGGTCAGGTGACGGAAGGCTTAAAATAACCCACTGTTTTAAATTTCAACGAAATCGGGTAATAAATAAAGCTTTTATAGGATTCACACCCTTTATCGAGAGATCGGTCTATATATGGCGGCTATATCTAAATATGGACCGATCTAATCCATATTTATATCAGATGTCGGAAGGCTTAAAATAACTAACTGTTGCAAATTTCAACGAAATCGGGTATAAAAATTAAAGCTTTTATGGACTTCGGACCCTTTATCGGGAGATCGGTCTATATGGCAGCTATATAGTCCGATCTAAACCATATTTGGGTCAGTTGCCGGAAAGCCTTAAACTACTCACTGTTTCGAATTTCAGCAAAATCGGATAAGCATTAGACACTTTATCGAAAAATCGGTCTATATAGCAGGTATATCCAAATATGGTCTGATTTGGCCCGTTCAAGAACTTAACCAGCGTGCATTAAAAAGACGCATCTCTGCCAAATTTCAGCTCAATATCTCAATTTTTGAGGGCTGTAGAGTGATTACAATAGACGGACGGACAGACGGATATACCGACAGGCAGACAGACTCACGGAATTTTATGATGATCCGAAATATATATACTTTGTAGGGTCGGACATTAATATTTCGATGTGTTGCAAATGGAATGATTAAATGAATATACCCCCTATCCTACGGTGGTGGGTATAAAAAGGGTGCAGATACTAATCCGTTCTATGTCACTATGGAAATACGAGGATTGCCTTTTATATTTCGGGATACGACAAACCTTGTGTTGTCAGAACGGTTTTGACAAACGAGCGTTATTTGCTTTGTTTACAGTAAATTCATCTCACCCAAAAATGGAATTAAATCGTAAACATTTCCGTAGATTAACTCAGTGCATCGATTAACTTATTTCATTTTTGGACGATGAAGCCCCATCAAGGTCCAGTGTTTATCAATGGCATGGTGAATTCAACCGGGGTTGAATTTCATTCCCCCATTACTCCGTTATGGCCCGGCACCCAAACGATGCGGATTTTGCCATCCTCAGAGAAGGCGTTAACCTCTTTCGTACATTGCAAGACTGTTCGTGACCCTACCGTCCTGGTTGTTATTGCTCTTATGATAAATTTACTAACGGTAAAGATGTTTACGTTCGATGTCCTCGCGTAAGCACCACACCACTTCACGCATTCCGTGATCGCCCGCATCTCCGCCTGCAGGACCGTATTATGGTCAGGCAGTCTAAACAGATCTCAGTCCCTGGGTTCTCAATATAGAGCCCCAGGTACACTCTGTCCTCTAGCTTTGCTCCATCTGTGTAACATGATCTTCCAGATGGCAGTACTAGGGTTCCGTCAATGCAATACTGTGCCGCTGTCAGAAGTGCCTCGCACTCGACCTCAAGGTGCATCTCGGGTATTCGATCGGAAACCTCTTCCCCTTCGTCCAGATTTCCTATCGTCGCCTCGATTATACCGCGTGGTATGAGCTACTCCTATCCTCATTCCATTCTCCCATCGCCTTAAGCCTTTTAGTCGCAGTGGCTGTTTTACACTTAAACTGTATGGCATTCCATTAAGGAACAGCTGGGATGCTTCTCTCACACCTATTATTGCTATGCTGTCCAATGCAAGTTTGAGCTCAATGATAAGGGACCTCCTTTTTATACCCTCCACCAAAGGATGGGGGTATTTTAATTTCGTCATTCTGTTTTTAAAACCTCGAAATATGCGTCCGAGACCCCATAAAGTATATATATTCTTGATCGTCATGTCATTCTAAGTCGATCTAGCCATGTCCGTCCGTCCGTCTGTCTGTCGAAACCACGCTAACTTTCGAAGGAGTAAAGCGAAATTAAAAAATTTTGCACAAAATACTTCTTATTAAAGTAGGTCGGTTGGGATGGTAAATGGGCCATATCGGTCCATGTTTTGATATAGCTGCCATATAAACCGATCTTGGGTCTTGACTTCTTGAGCCTCTAGAGGGCATTTCTTATCCGATTGGAATGAAATTTTGCACGTAGTGTTTCGCTGTGACTTCCAACAACCGCGCTAAGTATGGTACAAATCGGTCAATAACCTGATATTTAAACCGATCTTGGGTCTTGACTTCTGGAGCCTCTAGAGGGCGCAATTAATATCCGATTTGACTGAAATTTTACACTTAGTGTTCTGGTATCACTTCCAACCACTGTGCTAAGTATGGGTCAAATCGGCCCATGTTTTGATATAGCTGCCATATAAACCGATCTGGGGTTTTGACTTCTTGAGCCTCTAGAGGGTGCAATTCATATCCGATTGGAATGAAATTTTGCACGACGTGTTTTGCTATGACTTCCAACAACTGTGCTAAGTATGGTTCGGTCAATAACCTGAAATAGCTGCTATATAAACCTATCTTGAATCTTGACTTCTTCAGCCTTTAGAGGGCGCAATTCCCATCCGATTTGGCTGAAATTGTGCATGAGGTGTTTTGTTATGACTTCCAATAACTGTGCTTAGTATGGCGCAAATCGGTACATAACCTGATATAGATGCCATATAAACCGATCTGGGATCTTGACTTCTTGAGCCTCTAGAGGGCGCAATTCTCATCCGATTTGAATGAAATTTTGCACGAAGTATTTTGTTATGATATCTAACCACTGTGCGATGTATGGTTCAAATCGGTCTCTAACCTGATATAGTTGTCATATAAACCGATCTGGGACTTGACTTCTTGAGCTTCTAGAGGGCGCAATTCTCATCCGATTTGGCTGAAATTGTGCATGAGGAGTTTTGTTATGACTTCCAATAACTGTGTTTAGTATGGCGCAAATCGGTACATAACCTGATATAGCTGCCATATAAACCTATCTGTGATCTTGACTTCTTGAGCCTCTAGAGGGCGCAATTCTCATCCCATTTGGAAGAAATTTTGTACAACGGCTTCTCCCATGACCTTCAACATACGTGTCTAATATGGTCTGAATCGATTAATAGCTTGATACAGCTCCCATATAAACTTATCTTCCGATTTTGCTTCTTGAGCCCCTACAAGGCGCAATTTTTATCCGAATGAACTGAAATATTACCCAATGCCATTTAATATGGTTTTCAACATTCAATTTACTTATGATCCGAATCGGACTATAATTTGATATATCTCCAATAGCATAATAACTCTTTTCCATTATTCTTTGTTTGCCTTAAAAGAGATACCACATATAACTTGTTATTGCGGAGTCCAAACAGCTTGCGCAGAGCGACACAGTTTAGGTAAAAAATTTACCTGGCTGATAACCTAGCCAGCAATAGGAAAGGAAACCACCGTTGAAAAATTTTCTTCAGATATTTTGTTGGCGGACCTTGAACTCAGGCGCTTAGCGTTAGAGGCGGACATTCTAACCTCTGAGCTAAGATGGCTTCACATAATATTGGGTTGCCCAAAAAGGAATTGCGGATTTTTCATATAGTCGGCGTTGACAAATTTTTTCACAGCTTGTGACTCTGTAATTGCATTCTTTCTTCTGTCAGTTATCAGCTGTTACTTTTTGCTTGCTTTAGGAAAAAAGTTTAAAAAAAAGTATATTTGATTAAAGTTCATTCTAAGTATTATTAAAAATGCATTTACTTTCTCTTAAAAAATCCGCAATTACTTTTTGGGCAAACCAATAAATACTAGGCTATTATCGAGAACAACTTGTGATACCTTAGAAACGATGAAGAGTGTATCAACATCGGCCTGTATCGTCGGCCTGTACATACTTACCGCCGTTTTTAGTTATTTTCATACTGTCTTATGCGTTGTCTTTGGCATAATTTTCCTCTGACGGCACATTCTTTAACTCAAACTGTTAGCGGTGCGGTATTTTCCTAAGAATTTTCTTGTTTTATTATGCGTCCTTCATGCCACCCCCCAAAGAAACAAGAGGAGTGGGACATAAAAGAAAGAAAAACTGTGTGATGTTTTTGTGAAATGCGGTTTATCAGTTCTGTGGCGGCTGATTTGGTTTGTTTCCTCTCCCTCCACCCCTCTCCAGCACTTGCCTGTTACTGTTTTCATGCCAGGCTTTGCGTTCTTGCCTTTAGTTTTCATTGATATTGTTTTCTCTCTGGAGTCTTTTGATTCGTTTCCAGCTCTTTTAGTTCCATTATGTGTCCTGTTATGAACTTTATTGAATTGCGGCAGAGTGTGCATGTGTGTGTGTGTGTTGTGTTATTTGTGCTACTTGCTATTGTAGGGGTTTTTGCTTGTGTTGGTAACATCTGTTATTGGTTTTATTGGCGAACTTGGATTGATGCGGCATTAGAAGCAGCATATGTTGTTTTCTTCCGTCCATCAGTCAGTCATTGTTTGGCTCACTTCATGCTTGAGTGTTGAGACTGCAGTAAATTTTATTGACCCGCTTTCAATTTTTTTCCCGTTTTTGTTATGTTGGTTTTTTTTTTTTTGTAACCACAGGCCAGTTATGGTTTTGCACAAGCAAAACTTTGTTAGGGTGCAGCAAAATAAAAAACAGACAATATTGAGAAAAAAGTTCATCTACTCGTACTTGATAAGAAAGACGTGGAGCTGGCATACTTTCTTATATCAACACAAATATTATAGAGTATTATTTTAAATATGGATTCGCAAAATAGCTTGAGAGTATCTTATTGCAGTGCAATGGGCTTACCTTTGAGGAAGAGGTATAAGTGATACTGTCTTTGTAGACCATAGATTTAAAAGTTATTGGTGTGATGTTCCTAGAAATGTGGAAGCAGTGTTTTGTTAAAATGTTTCGGGCTGCCAGAACGTAGAGTGTTCTCTTTTGTTTGACTTACTTTTACTTACTTAGTTGGCTATCACAGATCGTTTGATCCTTTAGTCGAACTCGGAGTATATTTTCAATAGCCTTGATCTGAAGATGCTTTCCAATTTGGGACACCCATTTTTCTCTGCTTATTTTTCTATCAGAGTTTTGGTCTCCCTCTCTGTTGTTGTTGTAGCAGAAGCCTTAAGGTAGATCTACATGATCTAGAGCGTGAGGTTCAGCATTACAAGAGAGAACCTCTAGATCAAGCGGCATATCAAGCAGGTCTAGACAACTTTGATGCAGAAACGGTAGCAGATGCGGTAAATGGCTACAGGGTGAATGTAGTACTAGGAGAACGACCGCCTCCCATTGGACCTGAAGAAATTGATCTCCCCCGGCAGACCAGAGTAGTTCCGGCTCAATTACGTTCCGGCAGAGGCAGCCGCCTCAAGTCCTACAGAACAAGGATTGATGCCGACGTGCAAGATGTATGTCCCAAACGAGACACGTCACCTGTTTAACTGCCCGGCCAGACCCACTCGACTCAGGCCCAGATCCCTGTGGACGCACCCCATCCTAGTCGCAGAGTTCCTGCGTCTTGACACTCAACTCAGAATCAAGCAGACCCAGTTGAGTGTCAATACTCAGGAACTCTGCGACTAAGATGGGGTGCGTCCACAGGGATCTGGGTCTGAGCCGAGTGGGTCTGGCCGGGCAGTTAAACAGATGATGTGTATCGTTCGGGACATACATCTTGCAGGTCGGCATCAATCCTTGTTCTGTAGGACTTGAGGCGGCTGCCTGTGCTGGAACGTAATTGAGCCAGAACTACTCTGGTTTGCCGGGGGAGGTCAATTTCTTCAGGTGCAATGGGAGGCGGTCGTTCTCCAAGTACTACATTCACCCAGTGGCCATTTACCGCATCTGCTAACCTGTCTGCATCAAAGTTGTCTAGACCTGCTTGATAAGGGACCCAACTCCAGGCAAATCCAGATTCTTCAACATCAATATAGAGATTCCGTCGGGGTCCAACGCCATTGATGATTTGGCGCAACGGATGATAGCCCACGGTCCATCGGCTCGAAGACTACGAATACGGCGAATGGCTCTCCTCCTTGCCCTGTCACTCTCGGGATGCACAATAAATTGACGGTTAAACAACCTGCTCAGCTTGCCTAACCGGTGCTTAAGTTACATTGCTCCAAATGTTCTAGCCACAAATTCCGCTTATGTTCCTTGATTACCCTGTTTATTTCCAGATTCAGCTCGCTTATTCTGGGGTTAGTGGGGTCCATACAACGTATCCCATCACGCTCGTCTACGAGTACCACTACCTGTGTCTGGAAATTGGGACGCACTTGGGGTATTCGACCGACTGGTATAAAGCGAGCGGCTGCTGCGGAAATGATGTCTCACTAGCACTTCCAACAGTTCGCTGAAGCGGCGATTGGTATACTCTCTGAAACCAGCCCAATCGACCTTCTTCTGATTAATAAACGTCTGGCGCTCAGAGGTTATGAAATCGGGTGTTCGATCGATGGTGGGAATTAAGGGGAGGTGGTCTGACCCCAAAGAGATGACGACTTGCCAGGATACGTCACTGAGGAGGTCAGGGGATGCAATGAAAATGTCAGGCGAGTTGCTACACCTCCTCGTAATCCTAGTGGGGGCATCCTCATTCACCGTGCAAAATGTGGAGCTCTCAATCTTTTCTGACAAAGCTATGGCACGCTAGTCGTTACCTAGGGGAGAATGCCATGAGGTGTGATGCGCATTAAAGTCCCACAGAACGAGACAATTAGGGCCAGATAGTAACCCACTTATGTCGGGGTTGTAAGCTTGGCCATTAATAGGGACACAGCTACCAACCGGCAGTATGTACACGTTGTATAGCTCTATCTCGGCAGTACCGGACCTGACTGCTATCCCCATGTACTCCATATAGGGGTCACTAGCGCCAAGCGCAGGCGAGATGGGTTTTTATTGCACGGAACGGTGTATCACGAAGGTCAATCCCCCACCTCCATTCATTGAACGAACCTTACGTAGCACATTGTATCCGTGACAACTGTGCAAGCTGCAGGTGTTGGTCAGCTTTGTCTCCTGGATCGCTGCGACCAATATATTTTTCCGACTCATGAAATCCCAATCTCATCGCTACGGAGACCGTTGCAGTTTAGTTGCAAAAATGATACATTTCCCGGCACTGGCCTGGCAATATTGGGTCTGGGATGCTGCCGTTGCGTATATTAACGCACGGGAGAGGTCGGGGGGTCACATAGTCCGACGACGAGGACGCTTGTGACCCACTGCTGGCTATGTTCGCACAGCACCTTGCAACATATCCAGTACGACTATACTCTCGTAGTGAAGTGAGGCCAGAGCAAAATCGAAAATGTACCCACTCCATGCACCGGTTACACCTCACCGACACCGACCGATAATCGAGGCGGTTTTGGCAAACCGAACCGATCCAGGGTCCAGGGTTCTTTTCAATCCTGGCACAGACCAGAAGCTTACGGAGAAGGCACTCCGGGATATGTCTCTCCCATGACGGAAAAAAGACAAACACGTACACTCTTGCGGCAGCCCTAACCGGTGAGGGTTGCATCGGGTCAATCCTTGAGGGAGTCAGGCACATGGCGCTCCTCTAACTTAGGCCATTCTTCTCTTCTGTGGAGGAATGGTATTGCCATGCATTATGTGGCTCGACTGATTATATGCCAGGGGAGTTCTTCCTTGTTGATGGGTGGAAAATCGTTTTCCTGAAAAGGGTTCTTGAGTTGGGGGCGTCCTGTCCTTCTCGGGACCCCCTGTATACACGGATGCGTCTATATTGGATGGGACTAAAAGAGCAGGAGTCTTCACTGAATTGCTTCCAATTAGGTTCTGGACGGGTGCAGCGTCTTCAGGGGAAGGTATTTGCGATTTTGAAGGCACTGGAGACGATGATGAAGGGGGAGCTGCGGTCCGATCAGACTGTCACAATATACACGAACAATCAGGCGGGGCTGAAAGCTCCGGTATCGGGCGGCGTGAGGTCAAAATTGGCTACAAAATGCAAAGAGCTTCTTCGAACCATGGAAAAGCCTGTCAGGCTCTGCTGAGTCCCAGGCCATGAAAGTGTTGTGGGGAATGAAGCGGCCGACGAGCTGGTCAGGAATGGATCGCTGATTGCTGTTGCTATGGAAGCGGGCTTATCTGGATAGACATGAGCTTTAACATAGCCCTACAAAAAATAGTCTAAAGGCGTTAAATCGCACGACCTAAGCGGACAATTGACCGGTCTCGAATGTAAAATAAAGTGTTCATCGAACTCGCCTCTCAATAAGTCGATTGTTACACGTGCTTTGTGGCATGCTCAAGGTCTTGCATTTTGGCAAAAAAGTTGGATATTATCTCACGACATACGCTCATGAATTGTTATAGACCCCATATAAACCGATTCCAGGATCTGAGATTATGGGTCCCTAGAAGCCTCTTTATACCCACCACCATAGGATGGCGGTATACTTATCTAATCACAGATAAGAGGTGTGGATGGATATGCAAGTACTTATCTAGTCATACCTCGTAATATTTCGATCGTCTTGACATTCTAAGTCGATCTTGCCATGTCCGTCCGTCTGTTTTGGAAATCACCAAAGCTGGACCCTTCAAAAATCGAAGACGATCCGTCTGTCTGTTGAAATCACGCTACAGTCTTTAAAAATAGAGATATTGAGCTGAACCTTTGCACAGATTCTTTTTTTGTCCATAAGCAGGTTAAGTTCAAAGATGGGCTATATCGGACTTTATCTTGACATAGCCCCCATATAGACCGATTCGCCGATTTGAGGTCTTAGGCCCATAAAAGCCACATTTATTATCCATTTTTATTGAAAGTTGGGACAGTGAGTTGTGTTAGGCCAGTCGACATCTTTCTTAAATTTGGATCAGATCAGTCCAGATTTGGATATAGCTGCCATATAGACCGATCCTTCGATTTAAGGTTTTGGGCCCATAAAAAGCGCATTTATTGTCAGATTTTGTCGAAATTTTGGGCAGTGCGTTGTGTTAGGATCTTCAACACCCTTCTTTAATTTTGCCCAGATCGGTTTAGAGTTGGATATAGCTTCCCTATAGACCGATATCTCGGTTTTAGGTTTTGGGGCCATAAAGGGCGCATTTATTGTAAGATTTAGCCGAAATTTGGGACATTGAGTTAAATTAAGCCCCTAGACATCCTTCTGCAAAATGGCACAGATCGGTCCAGATTTGGTTGTAGCTGCCATATAGACCGATATCTCGGTTTTAGGTTTTGGGGCCATAAAGGGCGCATTTATTGTCCGATGTTGCCGAAATTTGGGAAATTGAGTTAAATTAAGCCCCTTGACACCCGATCGGTCCAGATTTGGTTATAGCTGCCATATAGACCGATATTTCGGTTTTAGGTTTTGGGGCCATAAAGGGCGCATTTATTGTCCGATGTTGCCGAAATTTGGGACATTGAGTTAAATTAAGCCCCTTGACACCCTTCTGCAATAAGGCACAGATCGGTCCAGATTTTGTTATAGCTGCCATATAGACCGATATCTCGGTTTTAGGTTTTGGGGCCATAAAGGGCGCATTTATTGTACGATGTCGCTGAAATTTCAGACAGTGAGTTAAATTAAGCCCCTTGACATCCTTCTGCAATATGGCACAGTTCGGTCCAGATTTGGTTATAGCTGCCGTATAGCTGCCGTATAGACCGATATCTCGGTTTAAGGTTTTGGGACCATAAAGGGCGCATTTATTGTCCGATGTTGATGAAATTTCAGACAGTGAGTTTAGTTAGGCTTTTCGACGTCATTTTTCAATTTTGCGCAGATCGGTACAGATTTGAATATAGCTGCCATATAGACCGATCTCTTGATTTAAGGTCTTGGGCCCATAAAAGTCGCATTTATTGTCCGATGTTGTCGAAATTTGGGACAGTGAGTTTAGTTAGACTCTTCGACGTCCTTCTTCAATTTTGCGCAGATCGGTGCAGATTTGGATATAGCTGCCATATAGACCGATCTCTTGATTTAAGGTCTTGGGCCCATAAAAGGCGCAATTATTGTCCGATGTCGCTGAAATTTGAGACAGTGAGTTTAGTTAGGCTTTTCGACGTCATTTTTCAATTTTGCGCAGATCGGTACAGATTTGAATATAGCTGCCATATAGACCGATCTCTTGATTTAAGGTCTTGGGCCCATAAAAGTCGCATTTATTGTCCGATGTTGCCGAAATTTGGGACAGTGAGTTTAGTTAGACTCTTCGACGTCCTTCTTCAATTTTGCGCAGATCGGTACAGATTTGGATATAGCTACCATATAGACCCATATCTCGATTTAAGGTCTTGGGCCCATAAAAGGCGCATTTGTTGTCCGATTTCACCAAAATTTGGGACAGTGAGTTGTGTTAAATCCCTCGATATATTTCTTGAAGATAGGCCAGATCGGTATAGATTTGGATATAGCTGCCATATAGACCGATCTCTCGAATTAAAGTCTTTGACCCATAAAAGGGTCATTTATTATCCGATTTCGCCGAAATTTGGGACATTAAGTTGTGTTAGGCACTACGACACGTTTCTTCAATTTGGCTTACATCGGTGGAGATTTGGATATAGCTGCCATATAGACCGATCTCTCGATTTAAGGTCTTGGGCCCATAAAAGGCGCATTTACTCTCCGATTTCGCCAAAACTTGGGACACTGAGTTGTGTTAGTTCCCTCGATATCCTTCTTGAAGACTGACCAAATCGGTAAGATTTGGATATAGCTGCCACATAGACTGATCTCTCGATTTAAGATCATTTATAATGACTTTTTGTTTATAATGATTTTCAATAACCATTGTTTGTTCTGTTTGCGTATATTTTTTATAGAATCCACGGTGGTGGGTTTCTAAGGTTCGGCTCGGCTCGGCCAAACAGAGCACAATTTTACTTGTTACGGTCTTAGAACTATAAAAGCATTACATCTAGCCAAAATAAAGAGCATCTGGAAAATTCCAATGAAATTTAGGCTAGAACTCATCATCAAACGTGCTAATGAATAACATGTAGGATTGTAGAAAAACGCAAAGCATCGTATCGGTATTTAATTCGCAATCAGTGTCATTATACATCCCCAAAAAAATTAGTAAATATAATTAGCCATTGCAGGTTCAGTATATCATAATGACAATAATGGCACATAAAACAAATTTTATTTAATTTTCCAAAATAATTGGGATTTAATGTAAATTTTTTGCTTATACTCATGCCTATGGTTTTTTGTACCTGTGATTACACACACACAAGTGGCTACCATGTGTAGTCCCATAACCTTATGGGAAATTCCGCACAAAGTCCTCCCCAAACCATTATGTAGCAATAGCTGATGAGCGGGAAACCCCCAGCATGCTGGTAGGAAAAGTTGGTTTTTAAATCTGCACCTAAGCACAAGCCTGCTAATTAAAAAAAGTTGTGCCTTTACTCCCAAAATGTCCGTGGACTTTCCCATACACATACATACAAATTTACACATGTTTATCTGTATAAGTGCATGCATGCTTCTCGTTCGTCGTATTTATGCATTTCAATGGTCCTTGTGTATAATTCAGAGGATTTTCCTGTAATTTTGCATAGAGCTCCAAATAGCCAAACAATTAATTTCGGCTTAATAGGGATTTGGATCATTTAAACAATTTGGATAACAGAATTGAACGTTAAGTGGTGGTAGGCACTTGGTGACCCTGTCCTATCATAAATTGGCATTATTACCAATACCAAGTGTTTATTTGGGACACAATAATGAGCCCAAAGGCATGCTTGGACACATTGCAATTTTAAATATTTTCAAAAAAAAATGGGAAATTTTGCACACCAAACCACAAATATTTTGTGGATTACGCTTAAACTACAACATAAAATTACAAATGATGGCCAGTGATGATAGTGGACATATAATAAACTTTGGTGGGGTCACACAACTATTTGCCATATGCAGCACCCCTACAATGGGAATAAGTTGTGCCTGGCTTAGCCCGTTGCAGTTGTTACATAAATCGTATCAAACTTTTGTTTGCAGGATTCTTGTTGGACCATTGGGTGGAGCGAACGTATTTTTACTTCACTCCGCAAGAATTTTCCTGTAACTCGTAATAGGTCATTATTTTTGGAGGAAAAATGAAAGCAACTCAAGGATAGCTGCGATAGAGGTATCCATTAGGCGATTGATGATCTGCGTCTCTTTCCAGTGGAGCGGCAGATCTAGAGCCCGGTAATAGGCTTAGAAGACCTAACAGCTGCGGTGGTGATATCAGGCCGTAGCAGGTTGTCTGCTAATGAAATCTCGATTGGTGGAGCGGCTGCTCCAGGCTGGTCAGCAGGGGCTTTTGACGAAGACTCCTGGTTCGAAGGACAAGGCCGAACCTATTCTTTCTTCGCATACCTATAATTTGCCTAGGCCATCGGCCTTCCCCGGCAACCCAATACGCTCTTTAAGAGGTTGGAATAATAGCAGACGCATCGCTCTCAAGTTAATTGAGAGGCTTGGTGCGAATGATCCTTAGACTCTCACTAATGGGGAGAGAGACTCCCTAAATTTGGAAATTTGCTGCATAGGCTGCTCGGGAATTTTGCTGCTCAGGCTACCCCAAAGACTACACGTCTAGATTCGAAAACTGCACCGCATTCAGCCAAAAGGCTGCGATCACCGGGAGGGCATCCCATGCCTAAAAGAACTAGGGCGAACAACAGTAAGATGGGTCCAAGAACCTTTGCTAATGTCGCTAGCGAAAGTTTGGTGATGACAGTTGTTGACAAGGGAGAAGAACAGGTCTCCATACCTAGGAATAATTGCAGTGGGCTAGTCAATGGACAATCATCAGTATACCCCGATGTTCTTGCGGAATTTCCTGGGTCTCCTCCAGTTTGTGACGATGCAGGCTGGTATCGAGACCGATAAAGACTAACTGCCTTCGACAATCAACGAAATTTATCATTGTGCGCCTAAAAAGATTGGACAGATCTGGTCAGGTGCATCACTGGATTTAGTCAAGGTGCATCACTGGATTTAGAATGAAGATATTCCTTCTCCACCAATGGCGCATGCTTAGATAACAAGGATTCCCTCAGATCTTCCATACATGGATGACTAAGTAAATGCAATCCCAATCTTTCAACCACCGACTGGAAAATGGGATGAGGCTGATGGTGACCGGAGACATACAATATTCGTACAAAGCTCTGGCTGGCTCGTAGGCCTCAAGAAGTCTCAAGGATGTGTATTCTACGGATTCAACAAGTTGAAACTGAAGGTCTATAGAAGCGGTGGGATTGGGGAATCGGGAGACAACTCAGCAGTTGTTGTCGAACACTTACCTGAGGAACTATCGACCACATCGCTAAAGTCTGGCGGATTGCAGGAGACTGAAAATCCCCCTGCCACAATCGAGACAGGAGGGGATGGCATCGAAACGCAACCCGACAAGCCCTGTGTGGATGGGTCACAAAGTTGGAGCTAGGCTCAAAGTGCGCGCCAGCGGAGAAGCACGGAACTCAGAATGTACTTTGACATCAGCAGCTAGTGAAGAATCTAAGGAGAAATCATCCACACCTCATGTGCCTAGTGTCCTGAGGGAGAGTGGCTCCACAGCTTTCTCACACGCCCCAAAGTGCGCGCCAGCGAAGAAGCACGGAACTCAGTAAGTACTTTGACATCAGCAGCTAGCGAAGAATCTAAGGAGAAATCGTCCACACCGCATGTGCCCAGTGTCCTGAGGAGGAGTGGTTCCACAGCTTTCTCACCCGCCCCAGGATGCGTACGGAAGCTCTTCATGACAAGTTCTAACGAATCTTGTGAGGATGAACTTCTGGTGGGGTTAAAAGACGAAGTTACACCCCACTGTAGTGGAAGTTCTGAATCCTGACTATGGTCCATGGTCCGGAGATAAATCTCCACCATTGTAAGGCCGCTTTGGCGGCACTGAAGGTCCTCCTGATGGCTGGGGGATTTGATGTGGTTCTTATCCAGGAAACATGGGTGTGTGGAAGAATGGTACATGGACTAAGAATTCTGGGATTTAAATTTCTCAGGGGTACAGGGAATGGGAGACACAGAGACTGTATTCTTGCAAAAGGTAGTCCCAATGTTTTTCTTCTTCCGTAGCTAAGCACTGAAGATTTAGTAGCAGCCAGCCTTGAAATAAAAAAGCCTCATTACTGGCTGGCTTCCCTATATATGGCACACGCTTCAGAGATGCCTCCTTCAAACTTTAAGTCGTTGGTTGCAGCCGCTTCTATAGGAAAGAAAAGCCTCATTGCAGGAAGTGATTCTAGTGCTCATCACCAGATATGGGAAAGTTCGTATGTCAACGAAAGGTGTGAGCTGCTTATCGAAGTTGCAATCTGGCGATTTGTATTAAAGGGGATAAACCGATCTTTATCCTTACCTTTGTATCGGAAGATCTAAGCGGAAGAATATGCGATTGGGAAGTGTTGAATGACCATAGCTTCTCTGATCATCGGTAGTATCAGCTTTGCGGAAAAAAGAAGTGGTTCCTCGGCTAAACAGAAGAAAGTTGGATTGGGATAAATTTCGGCACAATTTCTGCACGTCTATCCCTTCTAGACTAGAAAAGAAAGTGAAAACTACGGAGTATATAGACATAGTGGTCAAGCGAATCACAAAGGCCCTCAATGACTCGGTTGTGTCAGCATGCCCAAGTGCCTAGCTAAGGGATCACAAAGGCCCTCAATGACTCGCTTGTGTCAGCATGCCCAAGTGCCAAGCCAAGGGGCAAACAGCGACCGCCATGGTGGACCCCAGAGCTGGTTGGTCTAAGGAAGGACTGCAGAAAAATCTTCAACAAAGCAAAATCCACAAGAGCACCACACGATTGGGATATCTATAAGCTAAGCAAATATAAGGGCTCAGAACAAATACTGGATAGAATTCTGCAGCTCCGTGGATGATACATCTGAGGCCTCTAGACTAAGGAACATTCTGTCCTCGAGACATATTACGGTGGGGTATATTCAGAAGTCAGACAATGTATGGACAATGTCTAGCGAAGAAACACTAGAACCACTCGTTGATTCACATTTCTCGGGAAATTCTCCAACGGACAATGTGACGCCAGAAGAGTTTGTCACTGATATGCATTCGTCGGAGGCTATTAGGCAAATGGTATCTGAGCCGAAAATCCTTTAAGCGATAAGAAGTTTCGACTCCTTTAAGTCGCTAGGTCCTGATGATGTATCACCGGTTAAATTACAAGCTGTGTCCGATAGACTGATTCCCTGGCTTAGGGAGGTATACTCTACTTGTATCAGAATGTCATATATACCTGTGGGATGAAGGGACACGAAGGTCATTTTCATTCCGAAAGCGGGAAAGCTTTACCACACGAAGGCGAGAGATTTTCGTCCTATTATTTTGTCATCCTTTAAGCTGAAGGCCCTCGAGAGGTTGAAGAAAAATATCTTAGGGCAAAGATCCCTGGAGATTGCCTGTCGCGACAGCAGCTTGCATATGGTAAAGGCAAATCTACTGAAACAGCCCTTCACGACCTAGTAGGCTATAAGAGATTCTCTCGCTGTCAAGGAATATACAATGGTAGCATTTCTTGACATTAAAGGTGCTTTCAATAATGTAACACCGACGTCAATCATGAAGGATTTGGAGTTTCTAGGCCTCAACCCTATCGTAAGAAAGTTTATCAATAACTAGCTTGCTAAAAGATGCATAACGGCAGGCTTGGGATCTGTGGATCTAAAAAGATGGGTCAGCAAAGGAGCACCTCAAGGAGGTTTACTGTCTCCTCTACTTTGGAATATAGCCATTAACAATATATTATTGTCTCTGGAAGAAGAAGGTGTAAAAGTGGTCGCGTATGCTGATGACGTGGCAATTGCGGTTAGGGGAAGTTTCCCAGCACTCTAAGAGATATACTTCAGGAAGCTCTAAGTGCAGCAGCGAAGTGGGCTACCGAAAGTGGTGAAGGTATTGGGTTGCCCAAAAAGTAATTGCGGATTTTTTAAAAGAAAGTAAATGCATTTTTAATAAAACTTAGAATGAACTTTAATCAAATATACTTTTTTTACACTTTTTTTTCTAAAGCAAGCTAAAAGTAACAGCTGATAACTGACAGAAGAAAGAATGCAATTACGGAGTCACAAGCTGTGAAAAAATTTGTCAACGCCGACTATATGAAAAATCCGCAATTACTTTTTGGGCAACCCATATAAATTCGTCCAGGACGAAAGTTGTTCTTTTCAGCAGAAGACATAAGTTGCTTGGAGGAGACCTGTCTTCTTGGGAGCAGAGAATGTTCCATTTACAGAAAGCGCAAAATACTGGGGTGTTTGGCTCGACCGGAAATTGAAATTCAAATCCAACATTTTGGAAAGTGCAAGAAACGCATGACTTGCCCTATACACCTGCAAGAGACCCACTGGCAAAAGTTGGGGATTTAGACCGCGTGTCATTTACAGAAAGCGCAAAATATTGGGTGTTTTGCTGGACAGGATTGCACTTCCAAACCAACATTTTGGAAAGTACAAGAAAGGCCACTCCTGCCCTATACACCTGCAAGAGAGCCATTGGTAAAAGTTGGGGTTTAGACCGCGTGTCATGCATTGGGTATATACTACAGTTGTCAGACCTATAATGCTATATGGTGTTGTGGTCTGGTGGACGGCGCTTCAAAAGTCCACCTACTGTTCAATAGCCAACCGCATTCAAAGGATGGCTTGTTTGTGCATCACAGCCGCACTGAGGACAGCACCAACTGATGCATTGAATTTAATCCAACATTTTGGAAAGAGCAAGAAAGGCAACTCTTGTCCTATACACCTGCAAGAGAGCCTTTGGCAAAAGTTGGTGTTTAGACAGTGTGTCATGCATTGGGTATATACTGCAATTGTCAGACCTATAATGGTATATGGTGTTGTGGTCTGGTGAACGGCGCTTCAAAACTCCACCTACTGTTCAGTACTCAACCGGATCCAAAGGATGGCTTGTTTGGGCATAACAGCCGCACTGAGGACGACACCATCTGATGCACGAATTTGAATGCTACACCTTATGCCTCTGGACATTGTGGCTACCTAAATTGCGGCCACCACTGCCTTGAGATTAAGGGAGCTTTCTCATTGGTCATGTCTCGGCTATGGTCACTGTGTTATCCTTGATACAATATCCGATGTTCCATGCAGTGCGGAATAAACCCTACCTGAGCCTCTCTTTGATGAAAACTACTGCACGATATCCCTGAAAATAGAAGTTACATAGACTTCTATAGGGATGGTTCCATACTTAACGACCAGGTGGGCTTTGGGATGTACTCTAAAGATCTAGAACTGGTCATATCGAAAAGGTTACCCGACCACTGCAGTGTGTATCAAGCGGAGATTTTTGCAATTATGGAATTGGTGGAATGGCTAAGATTTAACGTCATTAGGACGATTGGTATAAATATCTTCTTAGACAGCCAGGCAGCCATTAGGTCCCTGGAGAACGTATTTACCTGATCACAAAAACCACCATCGACTGTCGTAGATTTCTCAGCGAGATGGCTGAACAGCTCAAATATTCATCTCTTCTGGGTGCCGGGACACAGAGATATCAGGAGATACCAGAAAATTGTAAAGCGGACGAGCTTGCAAGACTAGGAACTACCCTACACATTCCAGGGATACTGGAATCTGTGGGTATGCCCCTAGCGTGATGTAAGCTAAGTTTTCAGGACCAGGCTCGAAGGCCAACGAATGATAGATGGTCACAAAGAGGGAGCTGTGAGCATTTCAAAACTATGTGGCCCAATCTAGACATGAAGAGGTCTACCGCTTTGCTGTCATTGGCTAGAACAGACGTCTCAGTCATTGTGTTCGTCATGACAGGTCACTATCTAATTGGAAAACATGCTGACAGACTGAAAGTCATAGCAGAAGTCATTTTGCAAAATTTCAAACGGATAGCTTTATTCCCTGGAAAGTTTGTGTGTTTTCGACCGAAGGACGGACTTGACTTGATCAACTTAAAATGTCACGGCAATTGGGAATAATAAATACTTTATGGAGCCTAAGAAGAATATTCGAGATGTTCAAAACTGAATGAATAAATTAGTATGCCCCCAACCTATAGTGGATAACAAATTGTCCTGCCATGTGATATATGCAAGCCTTTTGCCCATCGAACAAATGTACAACTAATTGACCTTGGTGTAGTTGCACATTCAACAAAAACCTCTTTAATTTCAAACTTTACATAGAACATGACACGTAATACAATGTGTTAATATGGCACTTATGAGTAACTGGAGTAGCAATTAAAATTTCCAAAGAATTTTTAATCTAATTATGCTATATTTTAATCACATCGATAAGTATGCTGGCTGGTGTTAATTGATTCCCCATTTTCCCCGCATTATTAATGAGAAATGAATTCTCTGAAGTATGTGCATGGAATAGTACTCCAATGGAGATGGAGAGTACTTGCATGGCAATAATACAAAAGTTGCTATTTGATTAATTTGTTACTTTATTTGTTGTATAGCGACCATCATAGAATGGAGGGTATTTTAATATCGTCATCCCTTTACAGCACTTTGAATTCTAACAGACCCCAACATTTTCATTAGTACAATTGTTAGTGGCAATCGAAATGGAATCATTAAATTAAAAAGTTGACCTAAACTTTGAAAAATACAGTATTTTGCCCATGGGCCGCTTACGTCGGTATTTTGGCTATATTGGATTATTCATTTATATATTGGGTTGCCCAAAAAGTAATTGCGGATTACGTTGACAAATTTTTTCACAGCTTGTGACTCTGTAATTGCATTCTTTTTTCTGTCAGTTATCAGCTGTTACTTTTAGCTTGCTTTAGAAAAAAAGTGTAAACAAAGTATATTTGATTAAAGATCATTCTAAGTTTTATTAAAAATGCATTTACTATCTTTTAAAAAATCCGCAATTACTTTTTGGGCAAACCAATTTTTGCTGCTGCGGAATTTTCGATTCTTAGATGAAATTTCTAAGTGCTTCGAAGTACTGCGCTTCTTCAACAATCTCCAACACCAAGTTCCAAGATGTCCACCACATGAACTTAACTTCCATTCTGATGATTCAATGATCCACCCTCGTAATCGTGTAATATTTCAGTTCTTTCGGATCAGAATTGCGCTTTGTAGAGACTCAAGAAGCAAAATCGGGATATCGGTTAATATGGGAGCTGTATCAAGCTATAGATCGATTCAGACCATATTAGACACGTATGTAAAAGGTGATGAGAGAAGTCGATGTACAAAATTTCTTTCAAATCGGATGAGAACGGCGCCCTCTAGAGGCTCAAGAAGTCAAGATCCCAGATCGGTTTATATGACAGCTATATCAGTTTATATACCATATTTCACCATACTTAGCACAGTTATTGGAAGTCATAACAGAACACTTCATGCCAAATTTCAGCCTAATCGGACGAGAATTGCGCCCTCTAGAGGATCAAGAAGTCAAGACCCAAGATCGGTTTATATGACAGCTATACCAGATTATACACCTATTTGAATAATACTTAACACAGTTGTTGAAAGTCATAACAAAACACCTCATGCCAAATTTCAGCCCAATCGGATGAGAATTGCGCCCTCTAGAGGCTCAAGAAGTCAAGACCCAAGATCGGTTTATATGACAGCTATACCAGATTATGAACCGATTTGAATCATACTTAACACAGTTGTTGAAAGTCATAACAAAACACTTCATGCAGAATTTCAGCCTAATCGGACGAGAATTGCGCCCTCTAGAGGCTCAAGAAGTCAAGACCCAAGATCGGTTTATATGACAGCTATACCAGATTATACACCTATTTGAATCGTACTTAACACAGTTGTTGGAAGTGATACCAAAACATAACGAGCAAAATTTCAGTCCAGTCGGACGAGAATTGCGCCCTCCAGAGGCTCAAGAAGTCAAGACCCAAGATCAGTTTATATGGCAGCTATATCAGGTTATGGACCGATTTAAACCATACTTAGCGCAGTTGTTGGAAGTGATACCAGAACATATCGATCAAAATTTCGGTCAAATCGATTGAGAATTGCGCCCTCTAGAGGCTCAAGAAGTCAAGGCCCAAGATCGGTTTATATGGCAGCTATATCAAAACATGGACCGATTTGGACCACTTACAATTCCAACCGACCTACAATAATAGAAGTATTTGTACTAAATTTCAATCGACTAGCTTTACTCCTTCGAAAGTTAGCGTGCTTTCGACAGACAGACGGACGGAGGGACATGACTAGATCGACCTAAAATGACGCTCAGACGTATATTTCGAGGTGTTACAAACAAAATGACGAAATAAGTATACCCCCTATCCTACGGTTGTGGGTATAAAAATGGTTCAAAAAGTTTGGAAAACGGTTTAAATTGCTTAAAACTCTACTTTTGTTGTTGTCGTAGCCACATTTTCATGTGGAGGTGGCGTTCCTCGTCTAGCTCCTATAGGTGTGTAAGCTCGTTCCGGTCCAAAGGACCGATCGCCGCGACAACAGGGTGGCCATTGGTTATTTAAAGGCGCCAATAACCCGCCTTATCATATCGAGCATCATAGGCACTCAATATTTGTGCAAGAGCCGGTGCCGCCCGGCCTCTCACTGAGACTCTACGATCGATATCGCTGAGTTTCCGCGACTGCCGTTGCAGCTACTCCATATGGAGCATTCCACTATCCGCAACCTGTGGACGCGCCTGGTAGCTCGCAGCTAAGCTTCTCGTAAAAGCAATGAATACCACATAGATCGGACCTCAATGTTCCAGCCTGTGTGGTGCTCACAGCTATCCCGTGCCGAGACTCTACTAATTCCCTTAGTTGGCTGGCATAGGTGCGCTGGCTTGCTGAGCTCACACTGGTCACCGGTTGCGTTTGGGAAAATACTGGTAGCTGGCGTGATACTTTGAAGCCATTCGGCAAGGAACTGGGTGTGGTTTTGGTTCCGAAGATGGTATGGGTGGCGACAAGACGTTATTTCATTGGTGACTCCCGCGTGGTTGGGTAACGGTTGACAAGGCACTACACTGTCACGATCATTGTTTTTCAGGGCGGTGCACTATGGGCCCAATAAGTGGTTTTAGAGACAACAAATCGAAGGAGGCAGCAAAGACTCTAAAACTTTGCACAATCGAGTGTTTAAAAATTTTACGTACTGACCTCCTCTATGGTCGCCAGCATCCACGTCAAATATGATACGAATCGGTTCATAACCTGATCTAACTCTCATATAAACTGATCTCAGTTTATATATCTTGAGCCCATAAATCGAGAGATAGGGAGATTGGTTTATATTGGAGCTATATTACGTTATGGACCGATTTTAACCATACTTGGCTTGGATGTTGGCGGTCATCGGGGAAGTCAGTATGCAAAATTTTAGACTATTCCTATAATAATAGCGACCTGTATGAGGCTTACGAAAAAATGTTAAAGCCTTTTGGAGTAGGCTAGAAATGGACTCCAAAGACCCAAGATCTGCGGTGGTGGCGTCAGAACGTAGCGTGTTGTCCTCCCCTCCTACAGGTGTGGGTGCCTTGGCATCTGTTGTCGAGAGTATTGCTTCAAGCGCTCAGCTAGTCGTCCGACTAATTAATGAGGAAAAGACGGATAAACCAGAGAGATGCACAGCCTTTAAGTAAAGGTGGTGTTTCTGACTCGGATTCAAACAGCGACTGTGTCAATGCAACAGTCATCGCAGCCGAATCCAAAGATGAGGGCATGGGGATGACAGCAGAAATGAGCGATGTCTTTGCTAAGTTCACAAGCAGTCCGAGAAAGCGATCCGGTGCAAGACGAAGGAGGCAGAGGAGTATGTACCGGCAACGTAATCGAACGAAAGTGCAGGATGCTGGAAGTGATGGAACTGACATTCCTAGCACTTCTACGGAAGCTGGAAAAAATCAGATCTCCCGAAGAGCATAACACTGCTAAAATACTGAAGAAGAAGAAAGTGGCTCCCGCTTTCATGTAATCTGGGAAAACCAAGCCAGCCATCCCGCAATGGAGACTCCTGACGGTGTCCTGCGGAGGTAGACAAAGTTTGAACAGAAACGAAGGAAGCGTGCACGGCCCCTGAGTCTTCATGGAGGACTGTGACTTCCAAAAGGAGCCCACAGCCATCACGGAAGGGGAAGATGGTCGCTGAGAATGGTAAGGAGCCGCCCTCTTACGCCAGAGTGGCAAGGAAGCACAACAGAGATGAGCAGTTAAGATTCGGAAGATTAGGATGGGTAGAGATCCTAATGTTGAAACATCAGGTAGCGCAGCGACAGAAGTCCCAATGCTGTCTAACGAATAGGAAGCCAACGATGAAACCATAACCTATTCCCAAAAAGCCCATTTGCTCTAGATTTGGAAGACTAAGATAGGCAAAGATCCTAGTTTTGAAACATCAGGCAGTATAGGGAGGGGAGTACCCGACCCAAGGGAACCATCACCGACTTTCCTAAGATTCGGAAGACTAGGAAAGGCAAAGAACCAATACGATGTGACAGAAAAGTCAATGCAGTCTAGAGAACAGGGAGCAGACGATTAGATCATCACATACTCCTTAGATGCCCATTTACTAGAGGACCAATGATTGAGGTAATCCAGATAAACCTCCGCCGGAGCGAGACTGCTAAACACGTCTGATGATGAAAATCAGCAAGGGCAAGATTCATGTTGCCTTAATGCAGGAGCCATGGAAGACCCGGAACAAAGTTTCTGGATTGAACCATATCAACTACCAATTATTCTATGCTAACACTGGTACTCGGCCGAGTACCTGCCTTATTTGTCATAAAAATTTAAATCATATATTTTCCCCAGAGTTGCCAACGTCCGATGCAACAGTGGTGAGACAGGGAGACGGTAGAGCATACCTGGCATTACTTTATCTGCCTTTCAACTCTCCGACACCGCCACCCACGTCGGAACTGCAACGGCTGGTGAGGAAAGGAAAAACAGAGAGGAAACGAGATACTAATAGGGTGCAATCACCACATTTCGTGAGGTAGTACCAACATTAATAAGCGGGACCAAGCCTTAGCAGAGTTCATGAATACTAACGACTTAGTGACACTTAATATTGGTAACACCGCTACCTTTGTTAATAGGATTAGGGAGGAGGCATTAGATGTGACGATATGTTCGGAAAATCTAATCGATGAGGTTCAGGATTGGAGGGTCTCCATGGAGTACTCCTCCTCAGACCATCGCTACTTAAGGTTAGGAATAGCTCTGCCAGCGGCGAATCCGATAAGCTTCCAAAATAAGTTGAAAACCAAGTGGACAAAATTCGGAAGACTACTCAGAAGAAGACTTGGGCAAGATAATTTATATTGTCCAAGCATAGGAGACATTGACGAAAATGTCCACAGGTTTACGACTGCATTGGTAGGGTATTTCGAAGAAAGGAAATCAGCCCAAGAAAAACCCTGGATGACTTGGATAACCAAAATTCTACAGCCAAACTAATGTCAGCATTATCTTTATGAATACCCCATATGAATCGATTTCCTTCTTGAGCTCACAATATGAATATTTTTTTGGTTTCACTGAATTTTGGAATGTGTTGGTAATTTTCTTTTGACTGGATATGTTCTTTGATCTACGAAGAGGGTTGAAGACTTGGGAAAAACACTTTTTCCTTGGGGTTCCTTGTTATAATTTGGCTGACTTACACGTGACACTTAATCAATGTTACACTGTTACGAGGCTTCTGCATACGTTGGATGTAGACTCTTGATCTTTTTGTCGATTGACATTGATCGCCCTACTGATACCTCCACATCGTCCTCACTTCTTCATGGTTTTCCTCACTAGTCATCATGTTTTTCTTTTTCTTTGGACAAGCTGCCTCGTATTTGTTGTTGCATAAAGCATCAAACATTGTAAGTATCCACAAACTTTCGTTAAATGTTAAAGTATTGACATTTGAGCTCCTACTATGACATGAGGGGCGTCATCGATAAACCCCCGACATGTTAATGTACTTAAAGTTAATTTATTCCCTTACCATTCTATCTCGTTGGCTTGACTCCCCTCAATTTGTTCGCTAATTGCATGCAAATTTCTGTATCTTCTCTTGGGTGCACCACATTAATGGGAGGAACCTTAAGGGGACAAACGAAGTAATTTAAATTAAGCATCCCTTTGTAGTATTGCAAGCGGGGCAGAAACACATCGATAAATTTCATTGTGTGTCTTGTCTGCAATTTTTAAGCTACCCCATTATCGGTGTCGATGTCCCTTCAATGTTGTATGGGATTGTTGTCGTCGCCCACTCGCCATGAAATTCCTTGTTAATCGCCATCGCAACTACGAAACAAATAAAAAAGGATCAACAAAAATTACATGAGCAGTGAAACGACGAAAAACTGCGGAAATATTTTTACTTACACTAGTTGTAATGTGGTTTTAATTAAAATGTCTTCCGTATCTTGCCTTGTAATGGTTTAATTAAAGCCTTTATTGTCCAATTAAGAATGAAAGAGAATTTATGCTCATTTGTGGATTGCCACAGTGCAAATGGCTGAAGAAAATGCCGGGTTAACACCCCACTCCAAAAACCACTCCTCATGAGCATATTGACGGATCGAATCCTAATGGGGCTTAACGGAAAGGTTTGGGAGTGGGGGGAAGTTTACAGGATGAGGCATCCCCCAAACACAGGGTCCCAATATTGGTTATCAAATTTATTTTCTAATCTCAAACACCTTTCATGTGAGCCACATATAGGCACATGATCCTACATTTGGATATCAAATTCGTATTTTACTCCCAAGTATCTTTATTTAAGTCCCATATGGCGATGGTCAGTAAAAAATTGCTCTTTGAGGGGTATTTTGGGAAAGGGGTAGACCCCCAGAAAATTTTGGGAAAGGCGTAGACCCCCAGAAAATTGATCCCGAAAGTGGGTACTCATTTTTGCACTGCCCACCAATACCTTTCATTTAAGCCCCACTTTGACTTGGTCGGGAAATATGCCTGATTTAGGGGTCTTTTGGGGAGTGGGGTGGTCCCCCAATCACTAAGCCCTGAAAATATATCAGCAATGTGCTCTATTCTCATATATTTGAACCTCATATTGCCATTGGCCTCGAAATTGGATATCAAACTCGTTATCTAATCTCAAATACCATTCACTTAAGCCCCTTATTGAAAAAGCCAGCAAATATGTTTGGGGCATGGGCCCTAAAAACTATGAATATCGAGCTCCACAGTCTTGAAGACCCAAATTGTCTTGGTGAGCAAATACGTCCTACTTGGGGGTTGTTATGGTGGTGGGACTTCGCCTAGACAGTTGGTCCCGAATTTTGATGTCAGATTCATGGTCTACTCGCAAATACCGTTCATTTGAGCTCCATGGGTCCACCCCTATAATACCACCCAAATAGGATGTATTTGCTGACCATAGCAATATGAGGCTCAAATAAAAGGTATTTCAGAGTAGAACACGAATCTGATATGTATTTTCAAAGCCAATTCCAATTCCAACTGTCTAGGGGTCGTCCCACCACCATAACAATCCCTAAGTAGGAAGTATTTACTCACCAAGACAATTTGGGTCTTCATAGACACTTTTTCCCCAACATTGATATCAGATTCGTGATTTACTCCCAAAGAACTTTCATTTGAGCCCCAAATTGCTATGGTCGTAAATGTGTCCCTTTGGGGAGAGGCGGGTCCCATATTTGGATATCAGATTCGTGTTCTACACTCAAATACCCTTTATTTAAGCCCCATATTACCATGGTCAGTAAATGAGTCCTGTTTTGGGGGGTGTTTTGGGGGGTGTTTTGGGGAAGGGTTGGACCCCCAGGAATTTGGTCCCACATTTGGATATAAAATTCGTATTCTACTCGCAAATACCTCTCATTTAAGTCCCATATCTCCATGGTGGGTAAATATGTCCGATTTAGGGGTCTTTTGAGGTTTGGGGTGGTCCCCCTAGCACTTGGTTCGACAAATGGATATCAGATACGTTTTCTAATCTTAAATACCTTTCATTTGAGTCCCATATTGTCGTGATTGGTGTATATATATAAATTTTGGTAGATTTCGGGGTGGGGCGCCCCCCTAGGTACCCCATCCGAAATTCGAATACCACATTTTTGTTTATAGAGAAAGCACACAAAATGTCGCTTAAAACACACCACTCATCTCCGAGATATGGCGTTTCTGAAAATTAGGGTAAGGGGGAGGGTCTGCTCCCCCTTCAGATATCAAAAAATGTAGTACCCTATTTTCACCACTGGATCATTATGCACCATCTGAGAAAATTTCAAGAAAATTGGTTCAGCCGTTTTTGAGTCTATAAAGAACACACAAACAAACAAACAAACACAAATTGATTTTTAAGAAGATAGTCGAACCGTGCCCGCTCCGCTGCGCCTTCTTTAAATCTCTAATTTCTCTTTAGGGTGGGGACACTTCGTCCTGAATGCGGATATCGAGTTCGAGCCATTGTAGCCTATGACGTTGAACGCGTTCGAATCCTGGCGAGAACATCGGAAAAAGCGATGTTTATTCCATCTTTATGTTGGCGACATTTGCGTGGTACAATGCCATGCATGGTTATTTAAAAAATGTTCCCCAAAGAGGTGTCGCACTGCGGGACGCCGTTCGGACTCGGCTAAAAAAACAGAGGTCTCTTTTTATTGAGTTTAAACTTGAATCGAAAAGCACTCATTGATTTGTGAGAATTTGGCCCTTTGGCCCTCGATTTGTGGTGGTAATGTTCTTCCTTAGGGTAATGTTAGGGGAGGGATGACACCTCGGACATTTCGAATCAAATATGGATATCAAATTCGTGCTGCACTACTAAATCCCTTTAATTTGAGCCCCATATTGCCATGGCCGGTAAATATGAACCGTTGGGAGGGTGTTTTGGGGAAATATTATCAAATTCGTTAGAGGATTTTTGTGGTTGGGGGGGGGAGGGGGGGCCGCTGGTTATTTGGACCCAAATTTTAATGCCATTTTCGTTTTATGGTCTCCAATACCTTTCATTTGATACCCTTATTGTGTCCATCGCACCACATTAGGATATGGGTGGCGTTTTTGGGGTAAGGGGGAGGGTCCGCCTCCACCCGATATCTAAAAATTATATAGCCTTTGTTTCCTTCCAGACAAACGTACACAATCTATGAAAATTTTAAGAAAATCGGTTGTTCAACCAAGTCTCTTCTAGTCATAATGGGTGTAATGGCGTTTTAGAGAAATCTTCTCCCTTCGAAATCTACTCCCGCATACCCCTCATTTGAGCCCCATATTGAAATGAAGGTCCAATATGTCTGTTTGGGAGAGTTTTGGGGTTGGGGCGGCCCGATGGGTACTTAGACTCAAATTTGAATACCATATTTGTATTCTACTCTCCAATACCTTTCATTTGATATTAATGTTGTCTCGATGGGTCCACTTTTGATGTTGAGTTGTGTTTTTGGCATAAGGGGGGAGGGTCCGTCCCCTTTGCGATACCGAAAAATTATATAGCCTATGTATCCTTTCAGACCAACCTACACAATATGCGAAAATTTCAAGAAAATCGGTTGTGCCCTTTTTCAGTCTATACGGAACAAACAAACCGAGTCCCATGTACTGTGATTGGCTAATGTGCCCATTTTGGGCGTTTTTGTGCTGGTGGGGTGACCCCTTACACTTCGACATGATTTTGTATGGCAGATTCGTTATCTACTCTTGCAAACTTTTCATTTGGTTCCCATATTGTCCTTATCGGTCCACTTTTGATTTTGGGTGGTGTTTTTGGGGTAACGGTGGAGGGTCCGCCCCCTTCCGTTATCAACAAATTATAAAGCCTATTCTTACTTCCTGATCATATTCTTAATCTACTCCCGAATACCTTTCATTTGAGTCCCATATTGTCATGATCGTCAATTTTTTTTGGTTCTGGGCGGCCCCCCAGGTACTTGGACTCAACTTTTATTATGAAATTCGTACTCTACTCTTGAATACCTTTCATTTGAATCCCATATTGTCCAGATCGGTCCATTTCTATATTTGGGTGGGACTTTTGGGGTAAGGGGGAGGGTCCGTCCCCCTCCCGATATCCAAAAATTATATAGCCTATGTTTCCTTCCAGACCAATCGGTTTAGCCGTTTTTGAGTCTATACGGAACAAACAAACACAATTAAATTTATGTATAAGATATCGATGGTGGTGGGTATCCAAAGTTTGGCGCACCCGAACTTAATAAATTTTTACTTGTTTACATTCTCTCTACACTTTTTCGCGCTTGAGAATCACTATGGGTCACACAGGCCTCCGTGCGAGCTCACCTTCATGATTGGTAAACCCTTCTAACCTTCAGCTCATTGGGAAAAGCTCTACTTATTTAAAATTTTATACAGATTATGGCATCCATCCAAAAATATTTCAACATTATTTCCAGTTTTTCATTTTATCGTTCTGTTGTTCTGTGATACTTCGGCTAATATTCTCTCTTTTAATCTCATAAAATATCTTGACTTAGGTGTACACATAACAATGTTTACCTGCTTATACTTGAATTCGATTTCGTTAAGCATATCTATAAGCGTTTTGATCAATATCTTAAATTATTGGAAACTCGTATAATAAATTGTTTCACACAGAAACATAACCTATGTACGTACATCTAAATTAATATTTACAAGCTGTCGAAGAAATACGGGCCACATCTATTATGCTGCCCTGGCCATTTGTGTACATGACCAGGACATGCAGGGATTCAATAGGACATTAGCAAAGAAATATGTGGCCTGCCATCACTGAACACAGAACACTGCACTCGAGTTATTTACGGCAGTTGTAGTTCAAAGTCTCTGGGGTTGTGTGCGTTCGTGTGTGTGTGTGCGAGTGGTGTGTTCGTGTGCATAATAACCACAAAATATCGGCCAATAAACATAAAATACACAACATTGGCCAATTTTCATTCATGAATGCCTAGCTTACATTTAAAACTAAACTAGCAGAGAAACTGCTGCAAAGGAAAGAAAAAAAGTTCACGAGTTTTTATTTTATGTTCAATAAATATAATTTTTTAGTCTAATATATATGTAGGGCAAGGAGCAACTTTTGGTTGTAATAGGCAATATGGTGCAGTAATATTGAGTCATAAATTGGAACCCTAAATTTGAGGAACAAAAAAGAAGAGGAAAACAAAATAAAACAGGGTGTGCTACTACTGGATGTTATCAGAAGTCTGCAGAGAGACATTTATTGGACATTTTTCCGCAATGCAACATGTAGTCATGTTATGCCCTTCGCTTTTGTTTTTTTTTTGGGAAATTTGAACTTATCTTGAGCTTCGAACAATTTGAATCATGGATGCATTATTTCAATGTTTCAACTAAAACCACACTGTACAGTTGAAGGAAAGAATTGGTCTACAAACAGAATTTAGTATTAAATAAACAAGTAAAAAGGCATTAAGTTCGGCCGGGCCGAATTTTGGATACCCACCACCTCGGGTATATATATGTAAACCCCCTTTCGTCACAATCCGATGAAAATTGCACAAATTATACTCCCAAATTCGACACGGACATTGAGTGGTCTTATGAATATAAGTCACTGTTGAATTTTGTATTTCAAATTTCAAAAAAAATCGGGTAATAAATAAAACTTTTATGAGTTTCAGACCTTAACCGGCATATCGGTCTATATGGCGGATGGCCTTAAACTACTCACTGTTTCAAATTTCTGAGAAATTGGATAAAAAATAATGCTTTTATGGGCTTCAGACCCTTTATCAGCAGATCGGTCTATATGGCAGCTATATCTAAATATAGTCCGATCTGAACCATACATAGATCGGATGTCGGGAAGCTTAGATTAACCCACTATTTCCAATTTCACCAAAATTGGGCAATAAATAAAGCTTTAATGGGCTTCAGATCTTTTATCGGCAGATCGGTCTATATGGCAGCTATATCTAAATATAGGCCGATCTGAAGTATATTCGGGTCAGATGTTGGTAGGCCTAATGCTACTCACTGTTTTAAATTTAAGCAAAATCGGATAAAAAGTAAGGCTTTTATGGGCTTTAGACCCTTTATCAGGAGATCGGTCCATATGGCAGCTATATCTAACTATATTCCGATCTGAACCATTTTCAAGCCAGATGTTGAGAAGCTTAAAATAGCCCACTATTTTAAATTTCAGCGAAATCGGATAAAAAATAAAGCTTTTATGGGCTTCAGACCCTTTATCGACATATCGGTCTATATGGCAGCTATATCTAAATATAGTTCGATCTGAACCATATTTGGGTCGGATGTCGGGAGGCCTAAAAATACTCACTGTTTCAAATTTCAGCGAAATCGGTTAAAAAATAACGCTTTTATAGGCCTCAGACCCTTTATCTGGAGATCGGTCTATATGGCAGCTACATCTAAATATATTCCGATCTGATCTATACTTGAGTGAGATGCTGTCAGACCTAAAACTTCTCACTGTTTCAAATTTCAGCGAAATTGGTTAAAAAATAAAGCTTTTATAGGCTTCAGACCATTTATCCGGAGATCGGTCTATATGACAGCTATATCTAAATATAGTCCGATCTGAACTATATTTGTGCCAGATGTTGGTAGTCCTAAAACTACTCACTGCATTAAATTTCAGCGAAATCGGATAAAAAATAAAGCTTTTATGGGCTTCAGACCCTTTATCGGCAGATCGGTCTATATGGCAGCTATATCTAAATATAGGCTGATCTGAACTATATTCGGGTCAGATGTTGGTACTACTCACTGTTTCAAATTTCAGCGAAATCGGTTGAAAAATAAAGGTTTTATAGGCTTTAGACCCTTTATCCGGAGATCGGTCTATATGGCAGCTATATCTAAATATAATCCGATCTGAACTATATTTGAGCCAGATGTTGGTAGACCTAAAACTACTCTCTGTTTCAAATTTCAGCAAAATCGGTTCAAAAATAAAGCTTTTATAGGCTTTAGACCCTTTATCCGGAGATCGGTCTATATGGCAGCTATATCTAAATATAGTCCGATCTGAACGATATTTGAGCCAGATGTTGGTAGTCTTACAACTACTCACTGTTTCAAATTTCAGCAAAATCGGTTAAAAAATAAAGCTTTTATAGGCTTTAGACCATTTATCCGGAGATCGGTCTATATGGCAGCTATATCTAAATATAGTCCGATCTGAACTATATTTGTGCCGGTTGTTGGTAGTCCTAAAACTACTTACTGCTTTAAATTTCAGCGAAATCGGATAAAAAATAAAGCTTTCATGGGCTTTAGACCCTTTATCCGGAGATCGGTCTATATGGCAGCTATATCTAAATATAGTTTGATTTGAACCATATTTGGTTTCTATGTTAGGAGGCGTAAAACTGTTCAATTTTTCAAATCTCTGCAAAATCAGATGAAAAATTAAGTTTTATGGGCATTGGACCCTTTATCGGAAAATCGGTCTATATAGCAGCTATATCCAAATATGGTCCGATTTGGCCCTTTCAAGAACATCAAAAAGATGTATCTGTTCCAAATTTTAGCTCAATATCTCAATTTTTGAAGCCTGTAGAGTGATTTCAACAGACGCATGGACAGACGGACGGACAAACACTCGGACATCGTAAAATCGTCCTAGAATTTTACGACGATCCGAAATATATATACTATGTAGGGTCGGAAATTCATATTTCGATGTGTTCGAACGGAATGACTAAATGAATATACCCCCTATTCTACGGTGGTGGGTTTAAATAAATTCCTACAGCAATGCTGTGACTGTAGATAAAATTTGAAGTATTGATTAAGATAAGTTTACAAGGTTAGGTTAGATTAGGTTTTAGTGGCAGTCTGTCATCAGACTCACTTAGAAGTTTTCGTCCATTGTGATACCACAGGAAAAGAAGAAGGAAGATGCCTTCTAGTTCCTAGCGTTGAATCATCCAGATCGCTTTAAAATGCCCAACAACGAATGTTCACATCCGCTAAATCAGACAGGTTCTCGAAGAAATGCGAACCTAAATTGGTATTCCTTCTGACTGCCAATGCTGGACACACACACACACACAGAAGGTGTTCTACAGTCTCTTCTTCTTCGATGTCCTCACAGCTTCTGCAAAAGTCGTTGTTGGCAACCTTCTGTCTGCCAGCATGTTTTCTGATTAGACAGTGACCTGTCATGACTGACACTATGATTGGGACGTCTGTTCTATCCATTGACAAGTTTAGATTAGGCCACACAGTTTTAGAATGCCCACAGCCCCTTCTATGTGACCATCTATCATTCGTTGTCCTTTGGGCCTGGTCCAGAAAACTTAGCTTACATGTCGCTAGAGGCATACCCACAGATTCCAGTTCCCTATTCCCTGGAATCTGTAAGGTAGATTCTAGTCTCGCGGCTACCGTAGCGCACAGGTTAGCATGTCCGCCTGTGACGCTGAACTTGGGTTCGAAAACAGGAGAGACCATCAAAAAAATTTTCAGCGGTGGTTTGTCCCTCCTAATGCTGGCAACATTTGTGAGGTACTATGCCATGTAAAACTTCTCTCCAAAGAAGTGTAGCACTGGGGCACGCCGTTCGGACTCGGCTATGAAAAGGAGGCTCCTTATTATTGAGCTTAAACTTGAATTGGGACTGCACTCACTGAAATGTGAGAAGTTAGCCCTTGTTCCCTAGTAGAATGTTCATGGGGAAAAATTTGCATTTGCAGTTTCCAGTCTCGCAAGCTCGTCCGTTTTACAATTCCCTGGGATATCTCTGTGGCCCGGCACCCAGAGCA
Organism: Stomoxys calcitrans; assembly: GCF_963082655.1. Classification (NCBI taxonomy): domain Eukaryota; kingdom Metazoa; phylum Arthropoda; class Insecta; order Diptera; family Muscidae; genus Stomoxys; species Stomoxys calcitrans. Next base: position 99,788,195 of record NC_081556.1, on the reverse strand, counting down.
GGTGAATATTGAACTGTTCAGCCATCTCGTTGAGAGATTTACGACAGTTGAGGGCGGTTTTTGCGTTCAGAAATGCTTTCTACAGGAATTTAATGGTTGCCTAGTTGTCTGATAAGATATTTATGCCAATCTTCGTTATGACGTCATATCTTAGCCATTCCACCACTTCCTTAATTGCAAGGATCTCCGCTTGATACGCACTGCAGTAATCGGGTAACCTTTTCGAAACGACCAGTTATAGATCTTTAGAGTACAACGCAAGCCAGCCTGGTCGTCTTGTTAGGAACCATTCATATAGTAGTCTATAGGGCAGTAAAGACTCTCGGCAGTTATCGCAACAATTTGTCTAGCCACAATGTCCAGAGGCATTAGATGTGGCATTAAATTCAGTGCATCAGATGGTGTTGTCCTCAGTGCAACTGTGATGCACAAACAAGCCATCAATTGAATGCGGTTGACTATTGAACATTAGGTGGACTTTTGAAGCGCCGTCCACCAGACCACAACACCATATAGCATCATAGGTCTGACAACTGTAGTATATACCCAATGCATAAAGCCAGGTTTAAACCCCAACTTTTGCCAATGTCTCTCTTACAGGTGTATAGGGCTAGAGTTGCATTTCTTGCCCTTTCCAAAATGTTGGATTTGAAGTTCAATTTCCTGCTCAGCAAAACACCCAGGTATTTTGTACTGTCTGTAAATGGAACATTCTCTCCTCCCAAGGACACAGGTGCCAATGTATGCAACTTTTATCTCCTGCTGAAAGGAACTACTTCTGTCTTGCACTGATTTACACCTAGACAACTTTCGGTAGCCCACTTTGCTGTTGCACGTAGAGCTGCACAAACAAACCATCCTTTGAATGCAGTTGACTATTGAACAGTAGGTGGACTTTTGAAGCTCCGTCCATCAGACCACAACGCCACGTTGTCCGTTAGAGAATTTCATATGAAATGTGTATCAACCAGTAGTTCTAGTGTTTCATCACTAGAAGTTGTCCATACATTGTCTGACTTCTGAATATATCCCACCATAATAGGTCTCATGGACAGAATCTTCCTTAGCCTAGAAGCCTCAGATGTATCCTCCACGGAGCTACAGAATTCCACCCAGGATTTGTTCTGCACCTTTCTCAGCTCGCCCTTACATTGCCTTAGCTCAGCCTTATGGATGGGAAATCATGTGTTGATCTTGTGACTTTTGCTCTGTTGAAGAATTTTCTTCAATCCTTCCTTAGAACAACCAGCTCTGGGGTCCACCATGGTGATCGCCGTTTGCCCCTTGGCTTGGTACTAGCGCATGCTGACACAAGCGAATCATTCAGGGCCTTCGTGACCCGAAACTTCTTATCACCCACAAGATTTTCGGCTCAGACACAATTTCCCTAGTAGCCACCGACGAATGCATACCAGGTGCAACCTGGCGCCACGTTGTCCATTAGAGAATTTCGCGGGAAATGTGTATGAACGAGTAGTTCTAGTGTTTCTTCACTAGACAATGTCCATACATTCTCTGACTTCTGAATATACCCCACCGTAATAAGTCTCGAGGACAAAATCTTCCTTAGCCTAGAGGCCTTAGATGTATCCTCCACGGAGCTGCAGAATTCTATCCTTTCTCAGCTTGCCCTTATATTTTCTCAGCTCATCCTTATAGATGTCCCAATCGTGTGGTGCCCATGTGGGTTTCGCTCCGTTGAAGAGTTTTCTGAAGTCCTACCTTAGACCAACCAGCTCTGGGGTCCACAATGGCGGTCGCTGTTTGCCCCTTTGCTTGGCACTAGAACATGCTGACACAAGCGAGTCATTCAGGACCTTCGTGATCCACTTGACCATTATGTCTATATCCTCCACAGTTGCCACTTCCTTTTCTGGTCTAGAAGGTATAGACGTGCGGAATTTATCCCAATCCGTCTTTCTTCTGTCGATTGCCCACTTCTGCAGTATTTTCTCCACAGCTGAAACTAATATAACGATGATCAGAGAAGCTTATCAGAGAAGCCACACACCCATGGTTCCTGGATAAGAACCACGTCAAATCCCCCGGCCAGCAGGAGGACTTTTAGAGCCGCCGAAGCGACCTTACAATGTTGGATATTTATCTGCAGAAACCGGACCATAGTCAGAATTTAGAATTGGAGGCCACCGTAGCGCAGACGTTAGCATGCCCGCTTACGACGTTGAACTCACGGGTTCGAATCCTGGCGAGACCAGTAGAAAAAACATTTTTCATCGGTGGTTTTCCCCTCCTAATGCTGGCAACATTTGTGATCTACTATGCCATGTAAAAACTTCTCTCCAAAGAGGTGGCGCACTGCGGCTCGCCGTTCGGATTCGGCTATGAAAAAAGGAGGCCCCTTATCATTGAACTTAAACTTGAATCGGACTGCACTCAATGATACGTGAGAAGTTATCTCCTGTTCCTTAGTGAAATGTTCATGGGCAAGATTTGCATTTACCACTGTTGCGTTAGCCTCGCAGTGTGCCGTTGGCAGCAGTTTCTCGCACTCGACTTCAAGGTTCATCTCAGATATCCGATTGGAAACCTCTTCCCTTCCTTTCAGGTTTCTTATCGTCGCCTCGATTATACCCCGATGATATGAGCTGCTCCCATCCTCAATCCATTCTGCCATCGCCTTAAGTCTCATAGCCGCAGTGGCTGCCTCACACTTAATCCGTATGTCAATGGGACGAATAACCCAAATAGTTCTTTTTAATCCGATTGTAAGTTAAACCAATTACTTTATATACAACACTGCCACTATGGCCTCAAAAGCACACCCAAATCTAATTGCCCACTAAAATATTTTTTTTCCATAACATCGAAAACCTTTTTAGCTATTGCTTTGTTCGATGTACATCCCTCCTATGCCAGCCTCTGGCTGCATTAACTACAAAATGCAGTTATTGTATACGTCATACAATTTCACGCTTTTCTGCACAGAATGGGGGCATTAATACCGCCACAAGGAGGTATATCAGGAATGTGTGCTAGGCTCAGTCAACCACTGTTGTTTTGCACTTTTTACCCTATTATAATACAATTAAAAATGACAAAAAATATAAATGGCGATGAGTGGTTGACGAACAGTATTCCAAATAGGGAATTCAGTAGCCAAACATTGCTATAAATAAAAAAACCGTAATATATTGGGTTGCCCAAAAAGTAATTGCGGATTTTTTTCAAAGACAGTAAATGCATTTTTAATAAAACTTAGAATGAACTTTAATCAAATATACTTTTTTTACACTTTTTTCTAAAGCTATATGACTATATGAAAAATCCGCAATTACTTTTTGGGCAATATATAGAAAAATATGTAAACTCTCTTAGCAAAATCTTTCGATAGTAGGGCTTGTGTGGTTGTTATAAGTAAAAACACATGGTTCATCGTCTATTGCATAAAAATGAAAGAGTTGCGTTTTGCTTTTTTGTTAGTTTGTTTGTGTGTTACCTGCAGACTCATGAAATCGTCGCAGATAGTAGGTTTTCGCTACCGGATTATATCCATCCATTTCCCACTTTTTGATATCCAAAGGGGGAGCGGACCCTCCCCCTTACCAAAATATTCAAAAACGCCAGATCTCACCGATTTAAGTGAAATTTGGTTTGCATGCTGATGGTAGCCCAAAAACACGAATATGATATAAAACTTTAAGGTAAAATAATCCGGGGGAACGCCTTATCCCTAAACCCCTCCAAAGGGGCATTTCTGTCGATTAGGATAATATGGGTATCAAATAAAAGGCATTTATGTATAGAATACAAACCTGATAAAAAGAACTTAGTTCTAAGTGCCGGGTGGTTGCCCATGCCTAAAAAGCCAACCCCAGACGAATATGTGCACCGAAAGAATATGGAACTTAAACGAAAAGCATTTGTAAGTGCAATACCAAACTTAGGTTAGGTTGAAAAGAGGGTGCAGATATTAATCCGCCCCATACCACTATGGACATATACCACGAGTGCAAACAATGAAAAAAATCTAGGGTGAAAGCTGTTAAATACCTTCTTCCCGCGTGGAACCTTGTTCAGCGCCCCACTATACTTCATGCCTCCCCATACCCTCGGTGGATGTGTTGAAGGGCATCAGATTTCCCAGATTACTTATACCTCATCAAATACATCGACACTTTAGAGTCCATCTTTAGGGTCCGCAATACGTCTACCCACCTACGGTTGTTAAAGGCCTGCATGACGTCTAGCGTTAAGCCAGTAATCGGCTTGTTGTGCGCTCCAAATACAACACAAGTTACCTCGAAAAAGAAAAGCTAAGATATTATTGGTTGCCCAAAAAGTAATTGCGGATTTTTTAAAAGAAAGTAAATGCATTTTTAATAAAACTTAGAATGAACTTTAATCATATATACTTTTTTTACACTTTTTTCTAAAGCAAGCTAAAAGTAACAGCTGATAACTGACAGAAGAAAGAATGCAATTACAGAGTCACAAGCTGTGAAAAAATTTGTCAACGCCGACTATATGAAAAATCCGCAATTACTTTTTGGGCAACCCATAATTCCGTGTCACTTACAAAATCCTTAATTGTTTTCCATGCCACTCCCCTAAGTTGGTTCATGTGCTGGTATAGTGTCCCTACATAAGTGCCGGTATCTGTTAGCAGCGAAAGCCGGGCAATGACATAGGAAATGCTCCAGAGTCCCATCATCTATCGCTTGCCGCACCGATTTTACATAAGTGAGCTCGTAGTCCTATGTGTCCCGTCATGATACCAATATCTATACTGACCTCCTTCTTATTTCCTTTCAGTAATAGCCTCGTCTTCTCACGATCTGGGATCCCCCATAGGATTTTCGCCATACTACCAACGGTGGAGGCCACCGTAGCGCAGAGGTTAGCATGTTCGCCTATGACGCTGAACGCCTGGGTTCGAATTGTGGCAAGACCATCAGAAAAAAATTTTCAACGGTGGCTTTCCCCTCCTAATGCTGGCAACATTTGTGAGGTAATATGCCATGTGAAACTTCTCTTCAAAGAGGTGTCGCACTGCGGCACACCGTTCGAACTCGGCTATAAAAAGGAGGTCCCTTATCATTGAGCTTAAACTTGAATCGGATTGCACTCATTGATATGTGAGAAGTATGCCCCTATTCCTTAGTGGAATTTTTACAATTTTTACCAACCGTTTCACTGTTCCACAGGGTTGCATGCGCATTCGCCGCCCACGCCGTTAACTAGGACTGCGTCGACCCGAAAGGCTTCGGGTTAATCAAGTCCATTGGCGGCAGTCCTGTTGCCTTCACCGCAAAATCGTCTGCTTTTTCATTCGGCATCTGGCATCCAAATGATGAGGATTTTGCCATCCTCAGAGAAGGCGTTAGTCTCCTTCTTACACTCCAAGGACTGTTCGTGACCTTACCGTCCTGTTTGCTATTGCCTTTATGGCAATTTTACTATACCTAAAGATGTTCAGGGAGGCCACCGTAGCGCAGAGGTTAGCATGTCCGACTTTGACGCTGAACGACTGGGTTCGAATCCTGGCGAGACCATCAGAAAAAATTTTCAGCGGTGGTTTTCCCCTCCTAATGCTGGCAACAGTTGTGAGGTACTATGTAAAACTTCTCTCCAAAGAGGTGTCGCACTGCGGCACGCCGTTCGGACTCGGCTATAAAAAGGAGGCCCCTTATCAATGAGCTTAAAACTTGAATCGGACTGCACTCATGGATAGGTGAGAAGTATGCCCCTGTTCCTTAGTGGAATTTTTACAATTTTTACCAACCGATTCACTGTTCCACAGGGTTGCATGCGCATTCGCCGCCCACGCCGTTAACTAGGACTGCGTCGACCCGAAAGGCTTCGGGTTAATCAAGTCCTATTGCCTTCACCGCAAAATCGTCTGCCTTTTCATTCGGCATCTGGAATCCAAACGATGAGGATTTTGCTATCCTCAGGGAAGGCGTTAGTCTCCTTCTTACACTCCAAAGACTGTTCGTGACCTTACCGTCCTGGTTGTTATTGCCCTTATGGCAATTTTACTGTACGTAAAGATGTTCAGGGAGGCCACCGTAGCGCAGAGGTTATATCCGCCTATGACGCTGAACGCCTGGGTTCTAATCCTGGCGAGACCATCAGGTACTATGCCATGTAAAACTTCTCTCCAAAGAGGTGTCGCACTGCGGCACCCCGTTCGGACTCGGCTATAAAAAGGAGGCCCCTTATCAATGAGCTTTAAACTTGAATCGCACTGCACTCATTGATATGTGAGAAGTTTGCCCCTGTTCCTTAGTGGAATGTTCATGGGCTAAATTTGCAATTTGCAAAGATGTTCACACTCGACGTCCTCGCGTTAACATCACACCACCTCACGCATTGATCGCCCGGATCTACTCCTGCAGGTCCGTATTATGGTAAGGCAGTCTAAAACAGGTCTCAGTCCCTGGGTTCTCAATGTAGACCCCCAGGCCCACTTTGTCCTCTATATTTGATGCATCCATGTAACATGATCCTCGAGATGGCAATACTAGGGTTCCTTCAATCCAAGACTGTGACACTGACAGCAATTCCTCGCACTCGACCTCAAGGTTCATCCGATCGGATACCTCTTACCTTCCTTTTAGGTTTTCTATCGTCGCCTCGATTATACCGCATTGGTATGAGCTGCTCCCATCCTCAATCCATTCTCCCATCGCCTTATGTCTCATAGCCGCAGTGGCTGCCTTACACTAAATCTGTATGTCAATGGATTGGATATCTAGGGAAGTCTCCAGTGCCCTAGTGAGCATTGTCCTCACGACTCCACCTATGCCAAGACCTTGTGGGGTGGTCCTCATCGCTCCGCCTATGCCAAGACACTATGTTCTTTGAACCTGTGGTATGGTCCTTATGTTGCACATTTTCTCCATAGCAGCCCACCAAACTACTGAGAGGCGTAAGTAAGTATTGGTCTAATCACGCTCCTGTAGAGCCAGTGGACTCTTCTCGGATTCAGTCCCCATTTCGAGCCTACTGCCCGTCTACATAGTTCTCAATATCTGTGAACCTTCTTAGTACGCTCCTGAATGTGACACTTCCAATTCAGTTTACTGTCCAAGATCACACCTAAGTATTTGACCTTATGACCCTCAGATATCCAAATCGTCTTATTGAGGAAACATGGTGCGTTAAATAGGCCCCCCTTCGTCTCCCTGGTGAACAGGCATATTTCAGTCTTCTCTGGGTTAATATTGAGACCTCTGGGTCTAGCCCAGTCATAATGCCGAAAGATCACTCTTCATTGCATTCACACTTGGAACGATGTGAGTAGAGACCATCACAATTGAAATCTTAGCCAGCTCAAGTTCTCTGGATACTTGGTTCAAAAGATCGATTCATAGATTTTTTGCCATTAGATCTCTTTTCTTGAGCACTGTTTGCCGCTTGATGTCCTTGTAGCACAAACCACAATGTGAGTCTAGTCGCAATTGGTCAGATTGGATGCATTGCATGTGTGCATTTAATTTCATGCTTGACTAAAAGGACAGTGACACAACCACATTCGAAAATACACAGTCGTAAATACTGCCGCACAAAGTCATTGTGACATACTACAAAAACAAATAAGTACAAACACAAACACAAAAGCTATGTGTTTGAGAGAGTGTGGGTGTTGCAGTGGGGGTGTTTCAGTGAGTACAAAAGCTTAGACCACAGTTGACAAGGATGAAACGCTATGTGCTTAATTCAAATGAAATTTATTAAAACTTGTGGCTAAAGGCTCTGGAAGTTATATCTGGAGATGGGTTTAAATACCGGCTTTATTAAATTATGAATCAATGTGAACGGTAATAAGAGAAAGCAAACGATTTTCGTCTTTCCTTTCTGCTAATGATTCTAGAGGGACTAGGTTGCTAATACAAATTTGCCCATTGAGGAACAGCGTCAAACTTCTGACATATCAAAGAGTGCTATACGATTCAAGTTTAAGCTCAATGATCGGGGGCTCCTTTCTATAGCCGAGGCCGAAAGGTGTGCCACAGTGCGACACAATTTTGAGGAAATGTTTTTACATGGCTTCTATGCATGGCATAGAACTTCACCAATGTTGCCAGCATTAGGAGGGAATAACCAAAATTTGCAAATTTTGTCCATGAACATTCCACTAAGGAACAGGGGCAAACTTCTCACATATCAATGAGTGCAGTCCGATTCAAGTTTAAGCTCAATGATAAGGGGCCTCCTTTTAATAGCCGAGTCCGAATGGCGTGCCGCAGTGCGACACCTTTTTGGAGTGAAGTTTTACATGGCATAGTACCTCACAAATGACTTGGGCAAGATAATTTAGATTGTCCAAGCATAGAAGACATTGAAGAAAATATCAACAGGATTACGACTGTACTGGTGGAGTCCTTCGAAGATAGTTGCCCTCTTTGGGAAAGGAAATCGGACCAAGAAAAACCATGGATGACCGGAGAGATTCGCAATATTGAGAAAGAGGTTCGCAGACTTTTTAACAGAGCACGTCGTTAAAAAGCGGAAGTTTATTGGGATGTGTATTACACACGGCTTAAGGAATATAATAAGAATAAGACCAGAGCGGCAAAACGTGCCTCCTGGAAGCTTTTCTGCGAACAGGTCGATAGCCTTAATGACGCCGCCAAGGTAGAAAAGTTTCTCTCAAAAACCCATGTCTAAACTGAAACTTTAGTAGAAGACATGGGAGTGAGAGCTGAGACAACGGAGGACATGTTGAGGCTTTTGATGAAAACCCATTTTCCACAGCATACGAAGGGACTCACGGAGACAACGGAATCTTGGAATAATGACGTTGATCGAAGGTTTATAATAACGAAATTTATGGTGAAGGAATCCTTGAGGAGCTTCAAGAAATTTAAGTCACCCGGACCTGATGGAATATATCCGGAGTTATTACAGAAAGAGGCAGACTATCTGGCGCCCCGTCTGGCCAAAATTTTCACAGCGTGCATAGGACTTGCATATACTCCGAAAGCCTGGCAGGAAGCAAGGGTGGTGTTTATACCTAAGCACGGCAAGGCAAGTTATGCAACACCAAAGGCATACAGACCCATAAGCCTTATTTCATTTTAAATCAAAACCATGAAACGTAGTGTGGACACCATGATAAAGAGTAGGACTTCCAGCGAACTGCTTAAATACAAACAGCATTCCTATGTCAAGGGAAGGTAGGCAGGATAGCCCTGCACGAGGTAGTGCATAAAATAGAAGAACCCTTCGATGCCAAAACGTACATCCAGGCGGTATGTATTGACATCGAGGGGGATTTTAACAATGTGCAGACCGACACATTAATCCAATCCTTAGACCAGTACTAGAGACTGGATAAACCATATGCTAAGAAACAGGTGGATAAATTGTGTGTCCCATGGCATAAATATAAAGGAGAAAGTGGCACAGGGCACGCCACAGGGGGCATTTTATCGCCACTCCTATGGGTGACCACCATAAATTACCCATAACGGATGATGTCTGAGGGGGGAATTGAACCCCTTTTGCTATGCAGGCGATTTACAATACCTCCGAACCAGCTATGCAGAAGGACCGAAAGGGTTTTGCATATGACATATGACTGAGCAGAGGTCTCAATATTAACCCAGGGAAGACTGAAATATGCCTACTCACGGGGAAGACGAATTTAACGCACCAGGTTACCTCAATAAGACGATATAGATATTTGACAAGATCAAGATCTTGGACAGGAAACTGAATTGCAAGTGTCACATTCAGGAGCGTACTGAGAAGGCTCACATATGTTGGGCAGTATGTAGACGGACCGTAGGCTCGAAATGGGTCCTGAATCCGAGGATAGTCCACTGGCTCTACAGGAGCGTGATTAGACCAACACTTACTTACGCTTCAGTAGTTTGGTGGACTGCTATGGAGAAAAAGTACAACATAAGGACCATACAACAGGTTCAGAGAACATGTTGTCTTGGTATAGGCGGAGCGATGAGGACCACGCACACTAGGGCACTGGAGACTATCCTAGATATCCGACCCATTGACATACAGATTAAGTGTGAGGCAGCCATTGCGGCTTTGATACTTAAGGCCATGGGTGAATGGATTGAATGCTCATACCATTGCGGTATAATCGAAGCGATGATACGAAACCTGGAAGGAAGGGGTGAGCGGTTTCCGATTGGATACCTGAGATGAACCTTAAAATCGAGTGCTGGCACTGCTGTTGTCTTGGCATAGACGGAGCGATGAGGACCACGCCCTCTAGGGCACTGGAGACTATCCTACATATCCGACACATTGACATACAGATTAAGTGTGAGGCAGCCATTGCGGCTTTGATACTTAAGGCGATGTGATAATGGGTTGAGGATGGGAGCAGCTTATGCCAATGAGGTATAATTGAGGCGACGATAGGAAACCTGGAAATACGGGGAGAGGTTTCCGATCGGATACCTGAGATCAACCTTGAAGTCGAGAGCGAGGCACTGCTGCCATCGCCACAGTATTGGATTGACGGAACCCTAGCATTGCCATTTGGAAGATCATGTTACACGAATGGATCAAAGCTAGAGAACAAAGTGGGCCTGGGGGTCAACATTGAGAAACCAGGGACTGAGATCTGTTTTTGACTGCCTTGCCATAATACGGTCTTGCAGGCGGATATCCGGGGGATCACGGAATGTGTGAAGTGGTGTAGTACTAACGCAAAGACGTCGAATGTGAACATCTTTAGCGACAGTAAAATTGCCATGAAGGCAATTACAACCAGGACGGTAAGGTCACGAATAGTCTTGCAATGTAAGAAGGAGATTAACGCCTTCTCTGAGGATGGGAAAATCCACATCGTTTGGGTGCCGGGCCATAACGTAGTAAGGGGGAAATGAAAGGGCAGACGATTGGCGATGAAGGCCAGAGGACTGCCGTCAATAAATTTAACCCGAAGCCTTTCGAGACTACGTCCGAGTTAAGGGAGTGGGCGATGAATGCGCATGCAAAACGGTCGGTAGGAACACCGAAACGGTCGGTAGGACTGCGAAAATCCTATGGGGGAATTCAGATCGTGAGAAGACGAGGCTATTACTGAAAGGAAGTAAGAAGGAGGTCAGTATAGCTATTGGTATCATAACGTGACACATAGGACTACGAGCTCACTTATGTAAAATCGGCAAGTGATAGCATGTGTAGGGCATATGGGGAAGATGCTGAGACGTTGGAGCATTTCCTTTGTCATTGCCTTGCTTTCGCGTCTAACAGATACCGGCACTTAGGTGGACATGAACCAACTTAGGGGAGTGGTATTAAAAACAATTAAGGATTTTGTAAGTAGCACGGAATTCCTTACTTAAAATTTTCTTTTTAGAGGTTACTTTATAGTTTTTTAGAGCGCACAACAAGCCGATTACTGGCTTAGGTGTATGTCCATGGTGGCATGGGGCAGATTAAGATCTGCACCCTCTTTTCAACCTAACCTAGCCTAGTAAAGGTTTCCAAACACCTCGTTCTTTTACGCTCCTTCTCCAATCTCAGACACATATTTCGAGATGTCCTTTACTAATTGATCTTTCCATCGAAGGTTGCGTGTACCACAAGTACAAAAGATTTCTTCGCTGAAGTTTCTTCATTCATTCAGTCAAGCAAAGAAGCATCCAATAGCCAATATTGTACTTAGTTTTATTTCAAAAGTGGTGTCGAGGTACATAAAGTTGTTGACTATCCAAAGTTGTTGTTCCCAACTTTCTCCATTTTCTTCGTCGTCGTAAAATTCTAAGACGATTTAACGATGTCAGGGTGTCTGTCCGTCTGTACATCTGTCCGTCCGTCTGTTTTAATCACTCTACAGCCTTCAAAAATTGAGATATTGAGCTGAAATTTGGCATAGATACGTCTTTTTGATGCACGCTGGTTAAGTTCATGAACGGGCCAAATCGGACCATATTTGAATACAGCTGCTATAGAGACCGACCTGCCGATAAAGGATCTAATGCCTATAAATGCTTTATTTTTTTCCAATATCGCTGAAATTTGAAACAGTGGGTTAATTTATGCCTCCCGACTTCTGACCCAAATATGGTTCAGATCGGGCTAAATTTAGATATAGCTGTCATATATACCAAGTCTGAAGCCCATAAAAGCTTTATTTATTACCCGATTTCGCTGAAATTTGAAACGGTGAGTAGTTTTACACCTCCCAACATCTGACCAAAATATGGTTCACATCGGACTATTTTTAGATATAGCTGTTACGTAAACCGATTTCCAAATAAAGGGTCTGAAGCCCATAGAAGCATTTTTTTTCAACCAATTTCCCCGAAATTGGATATAGTGAGTAGTTTTACGCCTCCCAACATAGGACCTAAATATGGATCAGATCGGACTATATTTTGATATAGCTGCCATATAGACCGATCAGCCGATAAAGGGTCTGAAGTCCATTAAAAACTTTATTTATCACCCGATTTCGCTTAAATTTGAAAAAGTGAGTTGTTTTGAGCCTTCCGATATCCGAGCTTAATATGGCTGAGGTCGGACTATATTTAGATATAGCCGCCATATAAACCGATCTGCTGATAAAGGGTCTGAAGCCCAAACAAGCTTTATTTCTTATCCGATTTCGCTGAAATTTGAAACAGTGAATAGTTTTAGGTCTCCCGACATCCGTGCCACATATGATTCGGATCGGATTGTATCTAGATATAGCTGTCATATAGACCGATTTGCCGATTAAGGGTCTGAAGCTCATAAAAGCTTTATTTATTACCCGATTTTGTTGAAATTTGAAAAACAAAATTCAACAGTGACTTGTATTTATAAGACCCCTCAATGTCCGTGCCGAATTTGGGTGCATAAGTTATCCAGTTTTTACCGGATTGCGACGAAAGGGGGCATAAATATATAGCCAAGCTGGTGGGTTTCCAAAATTCGGCCCGGCCGAACTTAATGCCTTTTTTACTTGTTTTCCTTTCTTGTGTACGGGACCTTGTATGCTGAGGTTCCAATCATCACATATGCGTTCTCATAGCCAGATCGCACAGACGAACTGATGCGTATATCTTATCAGCATGTCGCTTCTGATCTTAAATCGTTCCGCGGGCAAGCCATCGGCTCCTGGCTGCTGTTTTTTTGTCGACTCTCTTGGTCGTACCATAGGTTTCTTTATGAGGCTTCCTGTATCCATATACAGATTTCTAGGTTTTTTCCATTTTTCGGCCTTGCCGAACTTAATACCTTTTTACTTGTTCGGTGTTAAGGGGCAAGCCAGCTTCATAGCAGTCTTATTGTGTCGCAGCGTAAAACTTTTGGCTTACAATTGACTGGATTTTTTGTCTTTTATTTGTGCCACGAATAAATGCAGCGCTTATTTGTTGCGGTTGCTGTCTGCCAGGACACATTATCAGGCAAACACAAACTTTTCTTATTAACCTCAACTTTTGACACTGAACTCGGGGACAGAAATATCACCAAAGTACAATTGCTGTCGGTAAAAACACTATGAGTGGCTTAAAGTGTTTGCAAGTGTTCATTTCTATGGCACACACATGTGCATGTGTGTGTTTGTGTGGCAGTGCAATTGTTTAAATTGGCGTCTACCTACCCAGAAAAGTCGACAGGGGTATTCAGTGTATGCGTATGTGTGCACACACTTATGATAGTGTGCAATTTTCGTAATTTTATCCCATACGTTTTTTATTTTTTTTTATTTTTTTGTTGGTCTTGTTTGCACAAATCGTGTGCATTTGAAAGGGGCAATTTCCAAAAATTGCTCTGTACCAAAAGTTTTGTTGAAATGTGTTTAAAAAAAAATAGAGAAAAATGTTTTCCCCTTTGTTTGGTCAGGTTGTAGCTTTACCCTTCCACATTATTGTGACAAAACTTTAAATTTGTTTTTAAGCGATAGAAGAACTTTTGTTTGGTTATGGCGGTTATTTTTTTGATTTGTTTGCAGTTCTTTAATTGAGTGATTAATGGTTTGCCAATATTTGTTAGCAATGAATGGTGTTTCATTGAAATGTAAAAAGGCTGTGAGTTTTTCATCTCTTCACAGGGAAACGAATTGAATGCACGAAAATGGTATATACATAAATCCAAATAAAACCAGTGAGGAAGGGCAAAAGTCGGGCTGTGCCGACTGTATAATACCCTACACCTACCCTTTAAGTATAATGTGCGACCTATATCCAATTCTGAACCAAATTTGATGGACCTCGGCGAGCAAATATTTTCAAACTGTAAAAACTACGGTTGACAAATGACAACATTATGGCAAAGTACCCAAAATCTGACGAACATATATATGGGAGCTATATCTAATTCTAAACCGATTTCGAGAAAACTTCTCAGATAATGCAATAGTCGTCGAGGAAAGCGTTTTGCAATATTTTGGCAAAATTGGTCAAACAATGCGCTTGCTGTGACTCTAGAAGTTAAAATCAGGCGATATATATGTATGAGAGCTACATCTAAATCTGAACCAATTTTCATGAAATCCATCAGTAATGTTGGGAGTCACAAGAAAATCCTTCCTACAAAATTTCGAGAGAATCGGTTAACAAAAGACAATTTTATTGCAATATTACTGGAAATCGGACGAATATATATATGGGAGCTATAGCTAAATCTGAACCGATTTTGAGCAAACTCCTTAGATACTGTGGCAGTCGTCGAGGAAAGCGTTTTGCAATGTTTTGGCAAGATGGGTCAAACAATGCGCTTGCTGTGACGCTAGAAGTTAAAATCGGGCGATATACATACGTGACAGCTATATCTAAATCTGGGCCGATTTTCATGAAATTCAACAGTAATGTTGGGAGTCAAGAAAAAATCCCTCCTGCCGAATTTCGAGAAAATCGGTTAACAAAAGCCAATTTTATTGCAATATTACTGAAAATCGGACGAACATATATATTGGAGCTATATATATATTTTAACCGATTTCGAGCAAACTCCTCATATACTGTGGCAGTCGTTGAGGAAAGCGTTTTGCAAAATTTTGGCAAGATGGGTCAATAAATGTGCTTGCTGTGACTCTAGAAGTTAAAATCGGGCGATATATATGTATGAGAGCTATATCTAAATCTGAACCGATTTCCATGAAATCCACGAGTAATGTTGGGAGTCAAAAGAAAATCCTTCCTACCAAATTTCGAGAGAATCGGTTAACAAATGAGCACTTGTTTGCAATATTTCTCAAAATCGGATGAACATATATATGAGAGCCATATTGAAATCTGAACCGATTTCTATGAAATTCACCAATAAGATCGAGAGTCATAAGAATAGCCTTCCTGCCTGATTTCGAGAGAATCGGTTAACAAATGACCATTTTATTGCTGTATTACTGCAAATCGGACGAACCTATATATGGGAGCTATATCCAAATCTGAGCCGATTTTTATGAAATTCACCAGTAATATCGAGATTCATCAGAAAATCCTTCCTGCCAAATTCCAAGAGAATCGGTTAACAGATGACCATTTTATTGCATTATTACTGCAAATCGGACGAATATATATATGGGAGGTATATCCAGATCTGAACCGATTTTTTCCGATTTTCAATAAGCTTTGTCTCTAGGCCAAAAACATGCCTGTACCAAATTTAAAGACGATCGGATGAAAACTGCGACCTGAACTTTGTACACAAATTAACATGGACTGACGGACAGCCAGACGGACAGACAGACGGACTGACAGACCGACGGACGGACGGACAGACGGACGAACAGACAGACGGATGGACAGACAGACAGTCGGACATAGATAAATCGAATCAGAAAGTGATTCTGCCTTGATCAGTATACTTGTCAATGGGTCTATCTCTCTTCCTTTTGGGTATTACAAACTAATTCACTAAGTTATAATACCCTGTACCACAGTAGTGGTGTAGGGTATAACAAAGGCTTTTCTTCCAGCAGATAATATAGGGTAACCACAGTGAAAACTTTCTGCTTAGAAGAAAAGAATCATAGAAACATTATCATAAAATTTTAAGAAGTTTTAGATGCTTGTTATACATTCACTGCTGGACCTGTAATACTATATGGTGATGTGGTTTGGTGGACGGCACTTAAAAAATCCCTCCTACTGTTCAATATTCAACCGTATCCCAATGCAAGCTAATATGTGCATCACATTCGCAATGAGGTATCAACGGTAATGGCTTAGAACTAACTAACAGTAACATTTGGTAATTTTTTGCTTCTCAAAGGATTTAACGCCCCAGAAAAATGGTCTGGTTAAACTTATGTTCATCCAGTGAGATAAGTTCCATTTCGGAAGACACGTATGTTGAAGGTTATAAGAGAAGCCGTTGTATAATACTTCCGCCAAATCGGATGAGAATTGCGCCCTCTAGAGGCTCAAGAAGTCAAGATCCCAGATCGGTTTATATGGCAGCTATATCAGGTTATGTACCGAATTGCACCATACTTAGCACTTAAATATGGTTTAGATCGGACTTTATTAGGATGTAGCGTCCATATAGACCGATCTCCCGATAAAGGGTCTGAAACACACAAAAACTTCACTTTTTAACCGATTTCGCTGAAATTTGAAACAATGAGTAGTTTTGGGCCACCCAACATCGGACCCAAATATGGATCAGATTAGACCATATAGATGAAGCTGTCATATAGACCGATCTTCCAATTAAGGGTCTTAATCCCATAAAATAAAAAAAGATTTATTGTCTGAAAATGTTACTTGTATATGAGTTCTCGGGACCTGAATAAAATAAGATCGAGACCAGTCCCTTTCAAGATATAAATACGCATGTAGTAGGGGAGTCATAATAGAAAACAAATCTACACCCATTTCTTAGAGTTGCCATAAGTTTCATCTCAAAGCAAAAAAAAAACTTCGCTCTTAATTTTAAAGATGATTGGATGAAAATTGAAATCTGTACTTTGTACATAGCTAAATCTGATCAGAAAGTGGTTCTATGTAGATCTGTATACTTACCAATGGGTGTATCTCTTTTCAAACAAAGGTGCTTAATTATAATACCGTTCACCACAGTAGTGGTATCATAACCTATTGCTGACTGACCACATGTCTGCACACTCTATATGCTCATGGCTACAAACTCTCTGCCAATTAAGCAACCGATACTTCTTTTCGCGTAGTAGAGCTTGTTTTGCTGCAAAAAAAAACATATCTAGAACCATCCTTCAATTCAAAATGAAGTTCCTAATGGTTTTACCATAAAAGAAGTGACTTTCACATTAAATTCAAAATTGAAGGAAATGTTATACAGTTTCTACACCGAAAGAAAACTGATACCGTATAGTATCAATGGAATAGATAGTGTAGCAACACCGTGATACAAACTGATTGCTTTCGGGGAACAACGCTAAATAGAGCTGTATCGTCCCGCATTAATATTGGCGAGATCTGGCCAGCCGGCTGGCTGGTATCCTTGGCACACGCTAGGATACCAGCGATTTCCTCAGATCCTGAATCCATACTTAGGAGGCTAAGGCAATGTAAACCCAATCTTTCAACAACCGCCGGGAAGATAGGATGAGGCTGATGGCGACCGGAGACATGCAGTATTCGTATTAAACTCCGGCTGTCTCGCAGACGTCAGCAAATCTGAAGGAGTTGTATCCTACGTTTCCGACAAGCTGAGACTGAAGGTGC
Source organism: Stomoxys calcitrans (assembly GCF_963082655.1). Lineage (NCBI taxonomy): Eukaryota > Metazoa > Arthropoda > Insecta > Diptera > Muscidae > Stomoxys > Stomoxys calcitrans. The sequence goes on along the minus strand of NC_081556.1, from coordinate 99,770,616 downwards.
ATAGAAGCAGTGGGGTTGGGGTACCGATGACGACTTGTCTGAGAGACTATCGACCACATCTCTGAAATCAGGTGGATTGCAGGAGACTTAAAATCACACTGCCACGATCGAAATAGGAGAAAAAGACGTCGACACGGAACCCGACAAGCCCTGAGTGGGTGGGTCATTCAATTGTATTGGGCTCAAAGCATGCGCCAGCGGGGGACGGAACTCAAAAAGTACTTCGACAGCAGCAGCTAGTAAATCATCTTTGGAGGAATCGTCCACATAGCAAGTGTCCAATGCCCTGAGGAAAAGAGACTCCACTGCTTTCTTAACTGCCCCTGGATGTGTAAGTAAACTTATCATGACAAGATGGAACGAACCTTGCGAGATTGAACTCCTGGCGAAAGAAATTCTATAGAAGAAATTCTATATCTATATATTCTATAGCTTTGGCGGCACTAAATGCCCTTCTGATGTCAAGAGGATTTGTAATGGTTCTTATCCAGAAACCATGGGTGTGCGAAGGAATGGTTCGTAGAATAAGAACTACGGGATTCAAACAACTCAAGGGTACGGGGAATGGGAGACGCAGAGCCTGTATTCTTGCAGAGAGTAGTCTAAATTTTTATACCCATCACCAAAGGATGGGGCTATATTCATTTATATCCTTGATCAGCTTAAAAATCTAAGACGATCTAGACATGTCCGTCCGTCTGTCAGTCTGTCTGTTGAAATCACGCTACAGTCTTTAAAAATAGAGATATTGAGTTGAAACTTTGCACAGATTCTTTCTTTGTCCATAAGCAAGTTAAGTTCGAAGATTGGCTATATCGGACTATATCTTGATATAGCCCCCATATAGACCGATCCGCCGATTAAGGGTCTTAGGCCCATGAAAGCCACATTTATTATCCGATTTTGCTGAAATTTGGGATACTGGGTTGTGTAAGGCCCTTCGACATCCTTCGTCAATTTGGCTCAGATCGGTTCAGGTTTGGATATAGCTGCCATATAGACCGATCCTCCGATTTATGTTCTTAGGCCCACAAAAGCCACATTTATTATCCGATTTTGCTGCAATTTGGGACAGTGAGTTGTGATAGGCCCCCCGATTTTCTTCGTTAATTCGGCCCAGGTCGGTTCAGATTTGGATATAGCTGCCATATAGCCGGTCCTCCGATTTAGGGTCTTAGGTCCATAAAAGCCACATTTATTATCCGATTTTGCTGAAATTTGGGACAGTTAGTTGTGTTGGGCCCTTCGACATCCTTCGTTAATTTAGTACAGATCGGTTTAGATTTGGATATAGCTGCCATATAGACCGATCTCTCGATTTAAGGTTTTGGGCCAATTAAAGGCGCATTTATTGTCCGATTTCGCCGATATTTGGGACAGTTCGTTATGTTAGGCTTTTCGACATCCGTGTCGCATATAGTACAGGTCGGTTTATTTTTAGTTATAGCTTCTAAAAAGACTAATATTTTGTTATACAGAATTGAACAATGACTTGTACCGATTAGTAAAATTGCAAATTTTGCCCATGAACATTCCATTAAGGAACAGGGGCAAACTTCTCACATATCAATGAGTGCAGTCCGATTCAAGTTTAAGCTGAATGATAAGGGGCCTCCTTTTTATAGCCGAGACCGAACGGCGTGCCGCAGTGCGACACCTCTTTGGAGAGAAGTTTTACATGGCATAGTACCTCACAAATGTTGCCAGCATTAGGAGGGGAAAACCACCACTGAAAAATTTTTCTGATGGTCTCGCCAGGATTCGAACCCAGGCGTTCAGCGTCATAGGCGGACATGCTAACCTCTGCACTACAGTGGCCTGGATTAGTATTTGGTCCAAATCAGGCGTTCAGCGTCATAGGCGGACATGCTAACCTCTGCGCTACAGTGGCCTGGATTAGTATTTGGTCCAAATCCGAACATATTTCGATATAATTGCTATGCGACATAAGGTATGCAATTAACACCGGATTTTGATGAAAGGTGGTTAAGTTGCTGGTTGAAACCACTGTATGGATGTTCACACTCGACATACTCGTGTTAGCACCATACCACCTCACGCATTCCGTGATCGCCCAGATCTCCAACTGCAGGACCGTATTATGGCCAGGCAGTCTAAAGCAGATCTCAGACCTTGTGTTCTCAATGTAGACCCCCAGTAGTGCGCTAAATTGGCCCACCTTCATCTTCCTCGTGAACAGGCACATTTCAGTGCCTGTTCTTCCTAAATTGCCCCCCTGTGGCGTGCCTTCTGCCACATTCTCCCTTATACTTGTGTTATGGTACACACAATTTCTCCACCTGTTCCTTAGCATATGGTGAATCCAGACTCTAAAGAACGTGTCCACCCGATACTGGTCTAAGGATTGGATCAGTGTGTCGGTTCACACATTGTGAAAAAGCCCCCTCGAAGTCAATGGATTCCGCCAGTGTGTACGTTTTGGCATCGAAGGATTCTTCTATTTTATGCACAACCGACCTTCCCTTGACATAGGGAAGGTCGATGGAGACTGCCTTGCACGAGGTTATACATAAAATAGAAGACCACTACCCATTTCAGCGAAGGGGGGTCGAGATCGGACCATATTTGCACAGAACTGCCCTATAGACCCTGCCGCCCGATCTCCCGATATAAGGTATTAAGGCCTTGAAAGATCCAAACAAATATACCTCCCACTATTCGGTTATGGGTATAGAATTCATTTTATAGCATCATCATACTTTTTTTAACATCTGGGTCCATGCTATAATTTTAAGGGTAATAGAAAAATGTTATGAAATTTAATTGGCCGTCAAACCATTTAATTTTATTATGCTCGCACAAATCGCACACTCACACATACACATACACAGACTCACACTAACCTGAAGCTTATTCAGCTGTTATAGATGGTACACCACAAAATATCCAAAGTAATTAGTTGTTCTTGGTTTTGTATTCCCTTCGTTTTGTATTTTGTTTTTTTCGTCTTGTCTTGATGTCTTCTTTCGGCTATTTCTCGTTTTAACATTTACACGGTAAATTACCATGTTATTATAGCAATTTTTATACATATAATACACGTTTTTATTGCAACTTTCAATGTACTTCGTCATAGTATGGCACTGTAACTCTGTGTGTTGCCCTTTCTTTATTACACGAAATTCAATTTCCACAGAAAATAAAAAAAAAAAACTTTCACTCACTCAGCCACACTGCCACTCCGGCTCGCTTTCCATCGCCCCTACAAGAGGCAAAGAACTTTTTAAAAGTCTGATGCTGCCAATGAAATGGAGAGAAACTCGAAAAAGTAATTGTGATAGCCAGGAGTGAGAAGAGAGGGGAGGAAAGGGAGAAAAAGGCAAGCCGCCACAAAGTTTTTACTCTCAGCAATGTTATTTTTTGGCATTAAGTCAATAAACTCATCTACATTTATTCGTTTGTATTCGCATATTCGCCATATGCAAATACACAGTGATAGGGAGAGCAACAGAGGGAGAGAGAGACAGAGAGAGAGAAAAAACCACATTTGGCTCACATCAATTTGCCACAATATGTGTAGTTGTTGAGAGAAAAAACTTAAATTTGTTATTTCGTATGAGAGTTCAAGAAAAACTCACAAAGAAAACAAGGAAAAAAATCTGTTGATGCTGAGCTTTTTCCCCAGTTTTGTATATCCTACACCATAGGATGGGGGTATACTAATTTCGTCATTCTGTTTGTAACTCCTCGAAATATTCGTCTAAGACCCCATGAAGTCTATACATATTCCTGATCGTCATGACATTTTAAGTCGAAGTAGCCATGTCCGTCCGTCTGTCTGTTGAAAGCACGCAAACTTCCGAAGGAGTAAAGCTAGCCGTTTGAAATTTTGCACAATTACTTCTTATTAGTGTAGGTCGGTTGGGATTGTAAATGGGCCATATCGGTCCAAGTTTTGATGTAGCTGCCGCATAAACCGATCTTGGGCCTTGACTTCTTCAGCCTCTAGAGACACAATTCCTATCCGATTGAAATGAAATTTCACGCGACGTGTTTTGTTATGATATGTAACAACTGTGCCAAGTTTGGTTCAAATCGGCCCATAACCTAATATAGCTGCCATATAACCGATCTGGGGTCTTGACTTCTTGAGCCTCTAGAGGACGCAATTATTATCTGATTTGGCTGAAATTTTGCATGAGCTGTTTTGTTATGACTTTCAACAACTGTGCTAAGAATAGTCCAAATAGGTCCATAACCTAATATAGCTCCCATATAAACCGATCTGGGGTCTTGACTTCTTGAGCCTCTACAGGGCGCTATTGTTATCCAATTTAGCTTAAATTTTGTACAACGGCTTTTCTTATGACTTTTAACAAAGGTGTCGAAAATGGCATGAATCGGTTTATAGCCTAATGCAGCTCCCCTATAAACCGATCTACCTATTTTACTTCTTCAGCCCCTAAAGTGCTCAATTCTTACAAGATTTGGCTGAAATTTTACACAATGACTTCTACTGTGGTCTCCAATATTTAGTTCAATTATGGTCCGAAATGAACCATAACTTGATATTGTTTCAATAACATAGCAATTCTTTTCTTTTATCCTTTGTTTGCCTAAAAAGAGATACCGTGGCAAGAGCTTGACAAATGCGATCTATGGTGGAGGGTATATAAGATTCGGCCCGGCCGAACTTAGCACGCTTTTACTTGTTTATATACTGGGGAATACTATTCACTTGGTTATGACGTTTGTAACATCCAGAAATATTGGACTTAAGAGGGTCTTAAGTATATATGTATATCTTCGATCGTCATGGCATTCTGAGAGCTGTTTTGATAAGTCTTTCAGCCAGTTCGTTCGTATATCTGCCGAAAGCAATCAAACTTTGGAACGTGTAAGGCAAACCAGCTCAAAATGTAAGAATCGGTCTATATTAAGATTAAATTTCCATATAAATAGATACGATTTAACTTCTTGGGACTCTAGTGAACTCATTCAAAGAACTTGATAATCCCGATGGCTGATGGAGTGGATATACCAGTCGGCTCCGTCAAACTTAACGCATTTTGACTGGTTTTTGGTTACTTTAACTTGCAGAAATGGGAAACAACTATAGTGCGTCAATGCTTGCATTGCACAGTGGCTTGGGGGTGGTTAAATTCGGTCGGTAGTGACAGACTGCCATCAGACTTACTTAAACATTTTAGTTCACAATGGGCTTTAGGTGCAAATTAACATGAAAAGGAAGACTTTCTAGCTGCTATCGTTAAAGCAAACCATCCATGACCATCCGTCATTGTTATTGTGTAAAATTTCAGCCAAATCTAGTTAGAATTGCGCACTTTAGGGGCTGAAGAAGTAAAAATGGTGAAATTGGTTTATAGGGGAGCTGCATTGGGCTAAAAACCGATTCATGCCATTTTCGACACGTATGTTGAAGGTCATGAGAGAAGCCGTTGTACAAAATTTCTGCCAAATCGGATAATAATTGCGCCCTCTAGTGGCTCAAGAAGTCAAGACTCCAGATGGGTTTATATAGCAGCTATGTTAGATTATGGACCGATTGGAACCATACTCAGCACAATTGTTGGAAGTCATAATAAAACAGGTCATGCAAAATTTCAGCCAAATTGGTTAAGAATTGTGCCCTCTAGAGGCTCAAGAAGTCAAGACCCCAGATTGGTTTATATGGCAGCTATATCAGGTTATGGACCGATTGGAACCATATTCAGCACAGTGGTTGAGAGTCATAATAAAACAGCTCATGCAATATTTCAGCCAAATCGGATAATAATTGCGTCCTCTAGAGGCTCAAGAAGTCAAAACCCCAGATCGGTTTGTATGGGAGCTAATCAGGTTATGGACCGATTGAAACCATACTCACCATAGTTGTTGGAAGTCTTAATAAAACAGCTCATGCAAAATTTTAGCCAAATCGCATAATAATTGCGTACTCTAGAAGCTCAAGAAGTCAAGACCCAACATCGGTTTATAGGGCAGCCATATCAGGTTTTTGACCTATTTGAACTATTGTTAGCACAGTTGTTGAAAGTCATAACAAAACACCTCATGAAAAATTTCAGCCAAATTGGATGATAATTGCGTTCCCTAGGGGCTCAAAAAGTCAAGACCCCAGATCGGTTTATATGGTAGCTATATCAGGTTATTGACCGATTTAAACAATTGTTAGCACAGTTGTTGAAAGTCATAACAAAACACCTCATGCAAAATTTCAGCCAAATCGGATAATAATTGCGCCCTCTAGAGGCTCAAGAAGTCAAGACCTCAGATCGGTTATAAGGCAGCTATGTCAGATTATGGACCGATTGAAACCATACTCAGCACAGTTGTTGAAAGTCATAACAAAACACCTCATGCAAAATTTCAGCCAAATTGGATAATAATTGTGTCCTCTAGATGTCAAGACCCCAGATCGGTTTATATGGGAGCTATATCAGGTTATAGGCCGATTTGAACTATTCTTAGCACAGTTGTTGAGAGTCATAATAAAACAGCTCGTGCAAAATTTCAGACAAATTGGATAAGAATTATGCCCCTTAGTGGCTCAAGTAGTCAAGACCCCAGATCGGTTTATATGGGAGCTATATCAGATTATTGACCGATTGGAACCATACTCAGCACAGTTGTTGGAAGTCATAATAAAACAGCTCATGCAAAAATTCAGCCAAATCGGATTAGAATTGTGCCCTCTATCCGCTTAAGAAATCAAGACCCCAGATCGGTTTTTATAGCAGCTATATCAAAACGTGGACCGATATAGCGCATTTACAATCCCAACCGACGTACACTAATTAGAAGTACTTGTGCAAAATTTCAAGCGGCTAGCATTACTCCATCGAAAGTTAGCGTGCTTTCGACAGACAGAATCGGTAGATCAATATATGGGAGCTTTATCAGGTTATGAGCCGATTCAGATCATATTCGGGACGTATGTTCAATGTCATAAGGAAAGTCATTGTGCAAAATTTCAGCCAAATCAGAACTGCTGCTTCTAGGGTATCATGAAGTGCAACCGTGTGAACGGTTTATATGGGAGAAGGTTTAAAACGGTTCAGGACATTCTTAGCATATAAGCACATTAGAGATCATAGGAGAAGTCATTCAAATTTAGTCAAAAATTTCAGCAAAATAAGAATTATGACCTCTATGGACTCAAGAAGTAAAATCGGCACATCGGTTTATATGAGAGCTATGTAAAAACATGGATTGATGTGGCATTTGTGCAAAATTTCCATCCAAATTTAGCGAGCTTTTCACAGACGGGCAGACAAACGGACATGATCAGATCGACTTAAAGTCTCATGGCAATCAAGAATATATAATTTATGGGGTCTTAGACCAATATTTCCATGTATTACAAGCGGCATGACGAAGTTAGTATACCTCCATCCTATGGTTATACTGACCTCCTCATACCGAAAGTTATACTGACCTCCTTCTTGCTTCCTTTTTAGTAATAGCCTCGTCTTCTCACGATCTGGATCCCCCCCACAGGTTTTTCGCCATCCTACCGACCGTTTCGCTGTTGCACAGTGATGCATGGGCATTCGTCGCCCACTCCCTTAACTCGGACTGGGTTGACCCGAAAGGCTTCGGGTTAACCAAGTTTATTTACGGCAGTCCTCTGGCCTTTACCGCCAAATCGCCTGTCCTTTCATTTCCCCTTACTCCGTTATGGCCCGGCAACCAAACGACGCGGATTTTGCCATCCTCAGAGACGGCGTTAATCTCCTTCTAACACTGCAAGACTGTTCGTGACCTTACCGTTCTGGTTGTTATTGCCCTGATGAAAATTTTACTATCGGTAAAGACATTCACCCTCGACGTCCTCGCGTTAGCATCACACCACTTCACGCATTTCGTGATCACCCGGATGGCCGCCTGCAGGACCGTATTACACTGAAGGCAACTTGTATCTCCTGCTGAAAAGAACTACTTCGGCCTTGCACGGATTTATACTCAGACCACTTTCGGAACACTCGTTCTTAAGGCGTTTCCCTTGCTAACCGCTTTTTGACCATAGCATCTACAAAGTTGGCATTGATACAAGTATATACCCATTGAGAGATATTCGGGTTTAAAAAAGTTTTATTCTCAATCGATGGCATGTACCACTTTAAAACACAGTACAATTTTGTTATCATACTCCATTCCCCCTCTTGCCACGAAACGAAACGTGCGGGGCAATCTACAGTGCAAAAGGCTTGAGAGTTTCAAAGTAAAATTTGCGAAACGTATATGAGAAAAAGTTGGCGTAACAAAAGCGCCCCAAGGATGGATGTTGAAAATCGCCTGAATATATGAAATAATTGCATTATTTCAAGTGTCACAACATGCTTTAAAGCGTAGTTGAGAATGCACAAAAACTACCACACTTGTGAGCATAAACACACCAACACTTAAACATGAAAGGCATTCAGAATGCAAAACCATATGCAAAGTAAAGAAAAAGAAACTTCCACCATTAATCTGCACTCCACAACACAAGTCGCACATTTATGAGTGCCAGCAACTTGCGAGTATTGCATTTTGCATTTGAGTAGGCGAATATGCTCATCTTTAGTTTGTTTCATAGTTGCTGACGCAAAACTGACAAAATAGAGCTAAAAATGGTAAGCCGTTCGCACTTGGCATAACTACCACCATGAAACTCTATGTTAACCTCATGCATTGTTGTTTACTTTAGATTTCAAACAGCTGATGATGGTTTAAGTAGAAGAAAGTCAGTACACCTAAACTAAATAACAGTATCAGAATGTATGAATTTTTATACCCACCACCGTAGGATAAGGGGTATATTCATTTAGTCATTCCGTTTGCAACACATCGAAATATCAATTTCCGACCCTACAAGGAATATCCGAAATATGGATCGTCGTAAAGTTCTAAGACGATTTAACGATGTCCGTGTGTCTGTCTGTCCATTCGTCTATTGTAATCACCCTAGAACCTTCAAAAATTGAGATATTGAGCTGAAATTTGACACAGATACGTCTTTTTGATGCACGCTGGTTAAGTGTTTGAACGGGCCAAATCGGACCATATTTGGATATAGCTGCTATATAGACCCATATTCCGATAAAGGGCCTTATGTCCATAAAAACTTAATTTTTTATCCGATTTTGCTGAAATTTGAAACAGTGAGTAGTTTTATGCCTCCCGACATCTGACCCAAATATGCTTCAGATCGGACTATATATAGATATAGCTGTCATATAGACCGATCTCCAGATAAAGGGTCTAAAGCCCATAATAGCTTTATTTCTTAATGAAATTTGAAACATTGAGTGGTTTTACGCTTCCTAATATAGAAGGCAAATATGGTTCAAATCGGACTATATTTAGATATAGCTGCCATACAGACCGATCTCCCGATAAAGGGTCTGAAGCCCATAAATGCTTTAGTTATTAACTGATTTCGGTGAAATTTTGAAACAGAGGGTTATATTAAGCCTCCTGATGCCTGACCTTAACATGGATCAAATCGGACTTCATTTAGATATAGCTGCCATATAGACCGATCTCCAGATAAAGGGTCTAAAGCCCATAAAGGCTTAACCGATTTCGCTGAAATTTGAAACAGTGAGTAGTTTTACGCCTCCTAACATAGAACCCAAATATGGTTCAGATCGGACAATATTTAGATATAGATGCTATATAGACCGATCTCCCGATTAAGGGTCTGAAGCCCATAAAAGCTTTATCTTTTAACCGATTTCGCTGAAATTTGATACAGTGGGTAGACTTAATTCTCCCGACATCCGTCCCAACTATGGTTGGGATCGGACTATATTACGATATAGCTGCCATATAGACCGATCTCCCGATTAAGGGTCTGAAGCCCATAAAAGCTGTACTTATTACCCGATTTCGCTGAAATTTAAAACATTGAGTAGTTTTACGCCTCCTAACATAGGACCCAAATATGCTTCAGATCGGCCTATGTATAGATATAGCTGTCATATAGACCGATCTGCCGATAAAGGGTCTGAAGCCCATAAAAGCTTTATTTATTTCCCGATTTCACTGAAATTTTAAACAGAGGGTTATCTTAAGCCTCCTAATATCTGACAGAAATATGGATCAAATCGGACTATATTTTGGTATAGCTGCCGATCCCCCAATCTGCCGGACTATATTTAGGTATAGCTGCCGATCCACCGATCCGCCGAAAAAACCCACATTTATTATCCGATTTTGCTGAAATTTGGGACGGTGCGTTAAGTTAAGCCCCTCGACTTCAATATAGCTGCCATATAGACCGATCTCTCGATTTAAGGTTTTGGGGCCATAAAAGGCGCATTTATTGTCCGATTTCATCGAAATTTGGGACAGTGATTTGTGTAAGGCCCTTCGACATCATTCGTCTATTTGGTCTAGATAGGTCCAGATTTGGTTATAGCTGCCATATAGACCGATCCTCCGATTTGGGGTCTTAGGCCCATGAAAGCCACATTTAGTGTTCGATTTTGCTGAAATTTGGAACAGTGAGTTGCGTTGGGCCCTTCGACATCATTCGTCAATTTGGTCAAGATCGGTCCAGATTTGGATATAGCTGTCATATAGACCTATCCTTCGATTTAGGGTCTTAGGCCCATAAAAGCCACATTTATTATTACTCGATTTTGCTGAAATTTGGGACAGCGAGTTGTGTTAGGCCCTTCTACATCCCTCCTTAATTTCGCTCAGATCGGTCCAGATTTGGTTATAGCTGCCATATAGACCGATCCTCCGAATTAGGGTCTTGGGCCCATAAAAGCCACATTTATTATCCGATTTTGCTGAAAATTGGGACAGTGAGTTGTGTAAAGCACTGCGATATTCTTCATCAATTTGACCCAGATCGGTCTAGATTTGGATTTAGCTGCCATATAGACCGATCTCACGGTTTTAGGTTTTGGGGTCATAAAAGGCGCATTTATTGTCCGAAATCGCTGAAATTTGGGACAGCGAGTTGTGTTAGGCTCTTCGACGTTCTTCCCTAATTTGGCTCAGATCGGTCCAGATTTGAATATAGCTGCCATATAGACCGATCTTTCGATTTAAGGTTTTGGGCCCATAAAAGGCGCATTTATTGTCCGATTTCGCCGAAATTTGGGACAGTGCGTTGTGTTAGGCCCTTCGACATCTGTGTTGTATATGGTTCAGATCGGTGTATTTGTAGATATAGCTACTAAACGGACCAATATTTTGTTATACACAATTGATCAAAGACTTGCACTTAATAGTATTTGGTTTAAATCGGAACATATTTCGATATAACTGCTACGGGACATAACTTATGCAATTTTCCCCGGATTTTGTTTTACAATTGTATGGAGTATGGTCTAAGAAAAGAAAGTGCCTTTCACCTTTTCGTGCTATTTCTATTGAAGCCCATCTATGCCTAGGGTATTGCTGAAAATTTATCCATACTCTGATTAAGTTCTCTTCTAACCCTGTATTTTGAATCTTGAGCATGACCATAAATCGATTCAAATTTCTATTGCTTCATTGTTACTTAGCAAGTTCAAGTTCATTTTCGATTTAAATTGATATTGAAAAACTATAAAAGAAACACTACACAATGGTATCCAATCTTTAAAATCATTCACAATAGAACTCAGAGTTAAAGGTAGCTGGGGAATTTTAGAATTTTCCAGCTTTGGAAAATTCTTTAAAAACATCTTCAATTTAAGAGTTGATATTCTGTTTCTATTATCTTTCAATAGCATACAAATGCATGGATTGGACAAGAACTAAGTTGTGTGGCAACATGAAATGAAATCAGTTTTCCATCACAACACAAAGCAGAGAAGAAAGAAGATTTCTTACCTTGAATGACAGACAGTGGAATTAAATGCAGAACGTGCATGGGAAGCAATTTAAGAAGTGTTAAGCTATTACCTATCAGATTATATCAAAATCTTGTGGACATGTTAGGCCTTTAAATATACCATCATCTTTTTTAGCTTTAGCCCCATGAGGACTCATATTTTTAATGCATCGAAAAACTGTTGATAAGTTGGAGTATGGTTAGGAATTAAGATCCACCAAAAACGCATTATCGATAGATTGGTCTACATAGCAACTATAACTAAATTTGGGATCTGGCTCATATCCAGAAGCTCTCTCGAGCGAAATTATTTTCGATCAACAAAAAAATTTTACGGCGATTAACGGGTAAGACGACCTAGTCGGCTACATAGAGGTTCTCTGGAATTGCGCCCTTTGGGGGCTCAAGAAGTAAAATAGAGAGATCGATTTATATGGGAGCTGTATCAGGCTATAAACCGATTCAAACCATAATAAACACGTATGTTTATGGTCATGAAAGGATCCGTCGTACAAAATTTCTGGCAAATCGGATAATAACGGATAATAACTGCGACCTCTAGAGGCTCAAGAAGTCAAGATCCCAGATCGGTTTATATGGCAGCTATATCAGGTTGTGAACCGATTTAAACCATACTCGACACAGTTATTGGATATCATAACGAAATACGTCGTGCACAATTTCGTTCAAATCGGATAAGAATTGCGCACTCTAGAGGTTCAAGAAATCAAGAACCAAGATTGGTTTATATGGCAGCTATATCAAAACATGGACCGATATGGCCCATTTACAATTCCAACCGACCTACACTAATAAGAAGTATTTGTGTAAGCGGCTAGCTTTACTCCTTCGAAAGTTAGCGTACTTTCGACAGACAGACAGACGGTCGGACGGACAGACGGACCGACGGACGGACATGGCTAGATCGACTTAAATGTCGCGACGATCAAGAATATATTTATTTTATGGAAGGGTATAAAAAGAGGATAGCCTGGCTGGATAGTCACTGGCTCTACAGGAGCGTGATTAGACCAATACTTACTGACGCCTCAGTAGTTTGGTTGACCTCTATGGAGAAAAAGTTCAACATAAGGACCATACAACAGGTTCAGAGAAAATGTTGTCTTGGAATGAGCGGAGCGATGAGGACCACGCCCACTAGGGCACTGGAGACCATCCTAGACATCCGACCCATTGACATACAGATTAAGTGTGAGGCAGCCACTGCGGCTATGAGACTTAAGGCGATGGGAGAATGTATTGAGGAGAGGAGCCGCTCATACCATAGCAGTATAATCGAGGCGACGAAAGGAAACCTGGAAGGAAGGGAAGAGGTTTCCGATCGGATACCTGAGATGAACCTTGAAGTCGAGTGCGAGGTACTGCTGTCATCGGCACAGTCTTGGATTTAAGGAACCCTAGTATTGCCATCTGGAAGATCATGTTACATGGATGGATCAAAGCTAGAGGACAATGTGGGCCTGGGGGTTTGCATTGAGAACCCAGAGACTGAGATCTGTTTTAGACTGTCTGACCATAATACGGTCCTACAGGCGCAGATACGGCCGATCATGGAATGCTTGAAGTGGTGTGGTGCTAACGCAAGGACGTCGAGTGTGAACATCTTTACCGACAGTAAAATTGCCATAAGGACAATAACAACCAGGACGGTAAGTTCACGAACAGTCTTGCAGTCTAAGAAGGAGCTTAACGTATTCTCTGAGGCTGGCAAAATCCGCATTGTTTGGATGCCGGGCCATAACGGAGTAAGGAGAAATGAAAGGGCAGACGATTTGGCGGTGACGACCAGAAGGAAGACCGAAGCCCTTCGGTTCAACGCAGTCCGACTTAAGAGAGTAGGCGACGAACTGAAACTATTATTGAAAGGAAGAAAGAAGGAGGTCAGTCAGACTACGAGCACACTAAGGTAACATCGGTGCGGCAAGTGGTAGCATGTATTGACCATGCGGGGAAGGTGATGAGACGTTGGAGCATTTCCTTTGTCTTTGCCCGGCTTTCGCGTCTAACAGATACCGGCACTTAGGTGGAGACACAATACCAGAGATGAACTAACATAGGGGAGTGGTATTAAAAACAATTAAATAAAGGGTGATTTTTTTGAGGTTAGGATTTTCATGCATTAGTATTTGACAGATCACGTGGGATTTCAGACATGGTGTCAAAGAGGAAGATGCTCAGTATGCTTTGACATTTCATCATGAATAGACTTACTAACGAGCAACGCTTGCAAATCATTGAATTTTATTACCAAAATCAGTGTTCGGTTCGAAATGTGTTCAAATTTTGACAAATTTTGTTCAGCGATGAGGCTCATTTCTGGTTGAATGGCTACGTAAATAAGCAAAATTGCCGCATTTGGAGTGAAGAGCAACCAGAAGCCGTTCAAGAACTGCCCATGCATCCTGAAAAATGCACTGTTTGGTGTGGTTTGTACGCTGGTGGAATCATTGGACCGTATTTTTTCAAAGATGCTGTTGGACGCAACGTTACGGTGAATGAACACATTTCGAACCGAACACTGATTTTGGTAATAAAATTCAATGATTTGCAAGCGTTGCTCGTTGGTAAGTCTATTCATGATGAAATGTCAAAGCATACTGAGCATCTTTCTCTTTGACACCATGTCTGAAATCCCACGTGATCTGTCAAATACTAATGCATGAAAATCCTAACCTTAAAAAAATCACCCTTTATTTTGTAAGTTGCACTGAATTTATTTTTAGAGCGCACAACAAGCAAATTACTTGCTTAGGTGTATGTCCATAGTGGCATGGGACGGATGAAAGAGCAAACTTTTGACACCCTTTTTTTTGTTCGCTGTGATTCACTTGCATATTATAATCATACGAGCCTATAACGATCCTAGGCATTTCTTATTGTTTGTCTATAAATAGACGCATTGCAATTGAGTAAATGTGAATTGATTCGGCAAGCTGATAGGTTAGCAGCAACGATGGATTTCACGCGGTAGTTAGCTGCCACCCACTCAAACTTTGGTCTGCCTCAGGTAGCAGAGCGCTCGCTTTGTGTAAGTGATGACATAGGTTCGATTCCCGGTCAGGATTTGTATCTTTTTTCTTTGTATACCCTCCACCACAGGATGGGGGTACACTAATTTCGTCATTCTGTTTGTAACATTTGCGTCTGAGACCCCATAAAGTATATATATTCCTGATCGTCATGTCATTTTAAGTGAATCTAGCCATGTCCGTCCGCCTGTCCGTCCGTCCGTCCGCTTGTCTGTCGAGAGCACGCTAACTTTCGAAGGAGTAAAGCTAGCCGTTTGAAATTTTGCACA
This sequence comes from Stomoxys calcitrans, assembly GCF_963082655.1. NCBI lineage: Eukaryota > Metazoa > Arthropoda > Insecta > Diptera > Muscidae > Stomoxys > Stomoxys calcitrans. The sequence goes on along the minus strand of NC_081556.1, from coordinate 99,755,497 downwards.
AATACTTTTTATTTGTGTAGGTCGGTTGGGATTGTAAATGGGCCAAATCGGTCCATGTTTTCATATAGAGGGCGTAATTCTCATCTGTTACTGGCTCAGCGCCCCAACCGTATGCGTTTTGTGGGATAGCACCTGTATCCCTCGATGTCGCGAGCCGCTTGCTCCAAGATCCGGCGCTTGCCTTCAGCCGTCCCTAACTAGTGAACAGATGCCGATGTTGGTCATTGGTTATTTAAAGGCTCATATTATTGGCACTGAGTATTCAAATAAGTGTCAGTGGTAGCTTTCAGCTAAGCTTTCCGTGGTAACGATGTACACCACACAAGTTGGATCTAAAATTCCAGCCTATGTGGTGCTCATAGTTATCCCATGTCGGCCGGGTCGAACTTAGCACGTTTTCTGTGGTTGTCTTCTATTCCATTTTGTTCAAAAAAAAAAATTTTATTGGAAAACGTGTAATAAAGGAGCTGTACTCAATCGTGAAACGTTTCGCAGCAATCATAATCAGGACGTTGAATTCAACAACATCAACAAGGAAAAAGGCGTTAAGTTTGGCCGGGCCGAAGTTTGGATACCCACCACCTCGGGCATATATGTATACCACATTTCGTGAAAATGCGGTGAAAAATGCATACCTTATGTCCCATAGCAGCTATATCGAAATATGTTCCGATATGGACCAAATACTTATAACCACAAGTCATTGTTCACCTGTATATAACAAAATATTGGTCTTTTACGTAGCACACGGATGTCGAAAAGCCTAACATAAGCCACTCTATCAAGTTTCAGTGAAATCGGATTATAAATGCGCCTTTTTATGGGGCCAAGACTTTAAATCGAGATATCGATCTATATGATAGCTATATCCAAATCTGAACCGATTTAGGACAAGTTGCAGAAAACTGTCGAACAGCCCAACACCACTCACTGTCCCTAATTTCAGCGAAATCGAACAATAAATTCGCCTTTATGGCCCCAAAACCATAAACCGTGAGATCGGTCTATATGGCAGCTATATTCAAATCTGGACCGATCTGGGCGAAATTGAAGAAAGATGTCGAAAGGCCCAACACTTCTCACTATCCCCAATTTCAGCGATATCGGACAATAAATGGGCCTTTTATGGGCTCAACACCTTAAGTCGAGAGATCGGTCTATATGACAGCTATATTCAAATCTGGACCGATCTGGACGAAATTGAAGAAGGATGTCGAAAGGCCCAACACTTCTCACTATCCCCAATTTCGGCGATATCGGTTAATAAATGGGCCTTTTATGGGCTCAACACCTTAAGTCGAGAGATCGGTCTATATGGCAGCTATATTCAAATCTGAACCGATCTGGACGAAATTGAAGAAGGATGTCGAAAGGCTTAACACTCCTCACTATCCCAAATTTCGGCGACATCGGACAATAACTGGGCCTTTTTTGGGATGTCGAAGGGCCTAACACAACTCACTTTTCGAAATTTTGGCAAAATCAGGCAATAAATGAGCCAGCCTTCTATGGGCCCGAGACCTTAAATCGAGAAATCGGCCTAATGGCAGCTTTTTCCATGTTTAGACCGATCTGGATCAAATTGAAGGCGGATGTTGAGTGGCCTAACACAACTCACTGTCCCAAATTTCAGCAAAATCGGATAAGGAATGTGGCTTTTATGGGCCTAAGACCCTATATCGACTGATCGGTTTATATGGGGGCTATATCAAGATGTAGTCCGATATAGACCATCTTCGAACTTAACCTGCTTTTGGACAAAAAAAGAATCTGTGCAAAATTTCAGCTCAATATCTCTATTTTTAAAGACTATAGCGTGACAGACGGACAGACAGACTGACAGACTGTGTATGACTATCACATAAATCAACAAGACGAGACAATTACATTCCGTGATTTTAAAAAACTGAACTATAATCTTCTTAATAGCCTTACTGATAATGTCGAATGGGATTCTATATATCAGTTAAATTCTGTGGATGATCAAACAGCATTTTTGCAGCATTATATTAGCTTAATATATAGTCAATGTGTTCCTGAAAAAACCATTACCATAAAAAATCAGCAACCCCCATGGTTTAATGAACAGTTACGTGCACTAATCGATGAAAGAAATATTGCATACAAACGATGGAAACGATACAGAACAACACAACTGCATGAGCGCTTTAAGTGTGCCAGGCGAAATGTTGGGAAAGCATAAACGAGGCCAAAACGCTATTCTTTCGGAAAAAATTTCTGAATGCTGTTAACAGCAGATCTAAATGGAAGGAAATTCGTAAAATTGGCATAGGAGCGAAAACCAACACCAACTTTTGTATCTTTTTGCTCTATATGTCCCCATGAAAATATATATGAAAATATGAACACTGTACAAGTGGAAAATCCATTTTCCTTTTGCTGTGTAGACCAAACTGACGTTTTGAACAGCATACTCTCAATAAAATCTGATGCAACTGGAACTGACGGAATAAATCCAAGATTTATCAAAATTATCATGCCAAAATTGCTGCCATATGTAACATATATTTTCAATACTGTTCTGACCAAGTCCACCTTTCCGCATGAATGGAAGCTCGCTAAAATCATACCGACTAGAAAATCGAATAATGAATACCGCCCCATTGCAATCTTACCGTTCTTATCCAAAGCGCTAGAATGCATAATGGCGAATCAAATCGAACAATTCCTGTGCACTCAAAATCTATTATCAGAATGGCAATCTGGTTTTAGAAAAAAGAGAAGTTGCGCATCTGTCTTAATAGACGTTGTTGAAAATATTAGACAAAATATGGACAACAAGATGGTATCTTTTCTCCTTCTATTGGATCACAGTAAAGCATTTGATACTGTAAACCATCAAATTCTTGTAGTCAAGCTCTCAAAACTATTTAATTTTTCCCGAACTGCCTGTCAACTGATATCATCGTACCCGTCCCAAAGATCTCAGTCTGTATATTGTAATGATATCTGGTCAAATACGCTTCATGTTACAAATGGTGTGCCCCAAGGCTCAATCTTGGGCCCATTGTTATTCACCATGTACATTAATGATCTGCCCGATGTACCTTTAACATGTAAGATACAAATGTATGCTGATGACGTTCAACTGTATACCTGCACGAAACTGAATGACTTTCAAACATGTATTTCTAATGTAAATAATGATTTGAATTTAATATATTGTTGGGCTGTTAATAATGCCTTACGTTTAAATCCTACCAAATCTAAGCTGATCATCATACACAAAAGAAGTGTAACAATCCCTGACCAAGTTGAAGTAAAGATTGAGAACACGATTGTAAACCGTGTTCAAGCAGCAACAAACTTGGGTTTAACATTCAACTCTACCTTAACTTGGACGAATCATATAAATGGGGTTCGTGGTAAAAGTTCGTGGTATGCTGCGGAATATGTGGGCAGCTCGTCTGTCAACTCCTTTCGAAATTCGTATGCTTCTTGCTAAATCTTACTTAATCCCAACTCTTCTATATAATTGTGAATTATTTGCAAGTTGCAGTGCTGATGACAATAGGAAAATCAAAGTTGCCTACAATGATATTGCACGATATGTATACAACAGACCACGGTATGACCACATATCACAATTTGCTTATCAGATTTTTGATCTTTCAGTTGAAAATTTACTAAATGTTAAATGCTTGCAATTACTACATAAGGTTATTTATAACAAAGAACCTGAATATCTTAACAAACACCTACAATTTGCTAGATCAAATCGAGGGCGCAAACTGATTCAACCTAGATTTGAATCTCAAATCATTGAAAGGCAATTTATTGTAAACAGTATTCGTCTCTGGAACACCCTCCCATCATATATACAACTCATAAGCAATGCTATTGAACTCAAAAAGGAGCTACATGATTATTATAAGTAGAAATTGTATGTAGTCTAGTAGTATAAGTTATAATTAATTAATTTATTTATTTCTTATAAGTTATAGTTTATAATGGAATTATTTGATGAAACTGCACTGTTGTGAACCAGCACAGTAAAATATAAGATATAATCTTGTTGTGCTTGGTGTTAAATAAATGAAATGAAACACATGGACGGACATGGCTAGATCGTCTTAGATTTTTGCGCTGATCAAGAGTATATATCTACTTTATAGCGTCGGGAATGGATATTTCGATGTATTGGTGGTGGGTATAAAAAGAGATTTCTTTTCGTCAGGTGAAATCCCCCAGCTATCCGCTTGGTGGTTCGACAAACTAATCAATTTTGACCCCAACCCTACCAAAATACAGCCACAATGATACTTTTCTCAATTCCTCTACTAATCCAAGTTTAATATAATTACACATTTTATTTTGCCTTTCACCCCACTGTTGTTGTCTTCATTTAGTGCTGGGAGTGCACAACAATCTTGAAGTCCTTCTATTTGTAAGCTGTATAAAGTCGTTTGATTGCCATTGCTATTGCTTGAGGTTGAAATCTAGAAGAAGCCAGTACTAGGATGTGATATTGATATTGAAGCCATTCAATAACATACTTTAAATGAAGCAAAATGAAAGAAAAAGCTGTTTTTAAGGGAATTCTTGGTTAGTCTATTTATTTTTCCTTTTGTTATGTCTTACGTTCAAGTGGTGGTCCGTACTGCCTGACTGCCTGCCTGCCTGCTTGCTCTAACGATGTAATCTAAACATACGTTGGTTGTTTGGGAAAACACCTTCCATAAGTACACATATCGGCCGGGGGTATTGTGTTTTTAATGAACTTTCTGGGAACTTTCTGCAAAGAAAAAGCAATGGAGACATGGTGAGGGTATTAAAAATTTAAGTCGTTTTAAAATTAAAAACATCTGTAGTAGCACAACTGTGTGCATGTGTTTGTGTGTGACATTTACTTTCTCGTCTATGTACCGAGGACCTTTTGCGGGGCACGTACCACTTAATGGTTGGTTGACTTAAAAGCCATAATAATTCAATTCGAATCCTTAGATTGTGGATGTTGAAAGGTGTTTCTGCTTGTTGTTGTTGTTGTTGCTGTTAAGCAATTAGATATCTAGAGGCCATGTTGGTATTTACAATTTGAAATTGTAATCTCTTAAATGATGTAATTTTACGGCATCAATGTTTTAAATAGCCTATGCAGTTTGATTTTCAAGAAACATAATTTGTGTAATGCCATTATTGTTGTCCTATACATATTTGATTTAATTTTTCAGCTTGAATTTTAATCCCCTTCATTTTAGACTTTTCTTTGGAGAAAAGGATGTATGACATTTGTATTGACATATGAGTTCGGTTAGGTTTCTTAGTCATAGTGAGATATGACAGGGGGGGAAGTCTTTTTTATGAGTAATGGAAGCATAATAACCTACGTACCAATTTGATGGCCAATTGAAAGAAACTCAAACTTTCTCCATCTTATATTGGGTTGCCCAAAAAGTAATTGCGGATTTTTAAAAGAAAGTAAATGCATTTTTAATAAAACTTAGAATGAACTTTAATCAAATATACTTTTTTACACTTTTTTTCTAAAGCAAGCTAAAAGTAGCAGCTGATAACTGACAGAAGAAAGAATGCAATTACAGAGTCACAAGCTGTGAAAAAATTTGTCAACGCCGACTATATGAAAAATCCGCAATTACTTTTTGGGCAACCCAAAACTTCCATACACCTTTAGTCTCACCTTGTTAACTCTGTAGGAGATAACTGCTATAGACTTGTTGGAGGCTTTGAGGCAGCCGATATTTAGTTAAAGTTCCGGGTCACAACCAGCCTCGACCAGTCTTCCACTGGATGATATGGAGTTTTGACACAGTATCATCAGTATTCCTTTGTATCTCTTTTGAAAAACCTTAATTAAAAAATCCTGGTAAACTTCAACTGCAAACGTTGTCCAACTGCACGCATTTGCCTTAGGAATATGTTGTCCAACCATCAACAACTTCAATTTCCTTTTCATTTCCCAACTGATGACCCATCTAGGCAACATTTGCTTTGTTGCTTTGTTGCTTTGCCGCTTCATTGTATGGTAGCATAGAAGTTTGGCTACCACATTCAAAGGCGCCATCTTCACGTTCAGCTACATACCATAACTTTTGTCAAATTTGCCAAATATGACAAAAAAAAAAAAGAAAAACAAAAAACGAATACAAAACTTTTTCTCCTACCGTTGGCTTTCATTGTTTTTACTTCAATCTTCCACAAAGTCTTTTATTTTCAGGGTTTTCCTGCTATTTTATTCTGATGGTGCTTGACTTTTTTCGGTTTGGTACCAATTTTTGTCAAAAAAAAAAAGAAAAACCAACGGCATAATGTGATGAAGTTACTTTGGATTTGTTTGCAAGAAAGTCTACAAGAAGAAGAAAAACCAAACTTTTATTTGTGAAACGTCACAGCCTTTTTTTGCCTTGCATTACTTTCTTATTTTTTCATTTAATTGAAAAATTTCCACTCAATTATTTATGCCACCAGAAAAGTTTACAAACAAAAGTATTTTTCAGCCGAAGAACACAAAGGCACCACTCGAACATTGACAAAGGAAGGGAGATGAATGATGAAAAAACTTAATTCGTTGATACGCTTTGGTATTTCCCTTTTTTCTTCATTTTCCGTATCAGAAACATGAAAATATTAAGAAGCTGAATAATTATGTTAAGTGCATACAGGTCGCCTTTTTTGTACTCTTTTTAGTGTTTTAAGTCATAGTAGCAGACTACTTAGAAAATTTCGGCCAAATTGAATAAAAGTTGCGGACTCAATGGGGATAGTCCAATCTGCCCATGTACATTCCACTAAGGAACAGGGGCAAACTTCTCACATATCAATGTGTGCAGTTCGATTCAAGTTTTTAAGCTCAATGATAAGGGGCCTCCTTTTTAAATCCAAGTCCGAACGGCATGCCGCAGTGCGACACCTCCTTGGAGAGAAGTTCTACATGGCATAGTACCTCAAAAATGTTGCCAGCATTAGGTGGGAAAAACCACCGCTGAAAAATTGTTTCTGATGGTCTCGCCAGGATTCGAACCCAGGCGTTCAGCGTCATAGGCGGACATGCTAACCTCTGAGCTATGGTGGCCACATAAGTAAGCCTCATCCTATGGCGGTGGGTATAAAAATAAACCTTGAAAAGTCTATCTCAGGAACTCTGTTTATATATACCCTAGTCCTCTTCTATTCCACGCCCCTGCTATCCGATTTTAAGCGGTGCGATATATTCTTGTGAAAGCTGGGCATTTGCATAGGATAGAGCATTTCCTATGCAAATGCCCTGCTTCGTCGACCTCTTTACATGCCTTACATACGGTCTCGCTTACCGTACCTATCTTTTGTAAGTGCTCCAGTAAACCTATGTGACCCCTGTTGGCGGTGAAGGTAGTACTAACCTCCTTCGTTTTTATATCCTACACCACTACTGTGGTACAGGGTGTTATAACTTAAAGAATTGGTTTGTAACACCCAAACAGGATGAGAGATACCCCCATTGGTAGGTATACCGATCGACTCAAAATCACGTTCTGATTCGATTTAGCTATGTCCGTCTGTATGTCCGTCCGTCTGTCTGTCCGTCCATGTTAATTTGTGTACAAATTACAGGTCGCAGTTTTCATTCGATCGTCTTAAAATTTGGTACAGGCATGTTTTTCGGCCTAGAGACGAAGCTTATTGAAATTGGAAAAAATCGGTTCACGTCTGGATATAGCTCCCATATATATGTTCGTCCGATTTTCAGTAATAATGCAATAAAATGGTCATTTGTTAACCGATTCTCTCGAAATTTGGCAGGAAGAATTTTTTTACGACCCCCGATGTTACTGCTAAATTTCATGGAAATCGGTGTAGATTTATATATAGCTCTCATATATATATCGCATGATTTTCACTCCTAGAGCCACAGCAAGCGCATTTATTGACCCATCTTGCCAAAATTTTGCAAAACGCTTACCTCGACGACTGCCACATTATCTGAGGAGTCTGGTAGAAATCAGTTCAGATTTAGATATAGCTCTCATATATATTCGTCCGATTGCAATGACGGGGTCACTTATTAACCGATTCATAGAAAATGTGGCACAAAGGATTTTCTTATGACTCCCGATATTGGTGTTCATTTTCTAGGAATCGGTTTATATTCAGATATAGCCCCTATGGGTAACCACCATAAATGACTTTTTACGGATGCTGACTTAGGAGGGATTTGAACCCGTCTGCTACGCAATCGATGATGTAAAACTTCTAAGGGGTAAGGATCCCAACGAGCTATGCAGAAGGGCCGAAAAGGTCTTGCATGACTGGTCTAGAACCAGAGGTCTCAATATTAACCCAGGGAAGACTGAAATATGCCTGTTGACGAGGAAGACAAAGGTGGGGTAATTTAACGCACCACGTTTCCTCAATAAGACGATATCGATATCTCACAATGTCAAATACTTAGTTGTGCTCTTGGACAGGAAACTTAATTGGAAGTGTTATATTTATTTAGGCTCACAAATTGTGCAAAATGTAGAAGGACCGTACACTCGAAATGGGATCTGAATCCAAGGGTAGTTCACTGACTCTGCAGGAGCGTGATAAGACCAATACCTATTAACGCCTCATTAGTTTGGTGGACTGCTTTGGAGAAAAAGTGAAACATAAGGACCATATAGCAGGTTCAAAGAACATGTTGTCTTGACAAAGGCGGAGCGAGGATCACGTCCACTGGGGCACTGGAGACTATTCTAGATATCCTACCCATTAACATGCAGATTAAATGTGAGGCAGCCACTGCGGCTATGAGACTTAAGGCTTTGGGAGAATGGATTGAGTATGGGAGCAGCTCATACCATTGCGGTATGAACGAGGCGTCGATAGGAAACCTGGAAGGAAGGGAAGAGGTTTTCGATCGGATGCCTGAGATAAACCTTGAAGTCGAAAGCGAGGCACTGCTGCCAGTAGCACAATCTTGAATTGACGGATTCCTAGTATTAACATCTGGAAGATCATGTTACACGGATGGATCAAAGCTAGAGGACAGAGTGGGCCTAAGGGTTTACATTGAGAACCCAGGGACTGAGATCATTTTTAGACTACCTGATCATAATACTGTCCTACAGGCGGATATTCGGGCGATCACAGAATGCGTGATGTGGTGTAGTGCTAACGCGAAGACGGCGACTGTGAACATCTTTACGGACAGTAAAATTGCCATAAGGGCAATAACAACCATGATGGTAAGGTCACAAACAGTCTTGCAGTGTAAAATGCAAATTTTGCCCATGAACATTCCACTAAGGAACAGGGGCAAAAGAAAAAAGAGGGGCCACCGTAGCGCAGAGGTTAGCATGTCCGCCTATGACGCTGAATACCTGGGTTCGAATCCTGGCGAGACCTTCAGAAATAACTATCCGTGGTGGTTTTCCCCTCCTAATGCTGGCATTATTTGCGAGGTACTATGCCATGTACAACTTCTCTTTAAAGAGGTGTCGCACTGCGGCACACCGTTCGGACTCGGCTATAAAAAGAAGGTCCCTTATCATTGAGCTTGAACTTGAAGTGGACTACACTCAATGATATGTGATGAGAAGTTTGCCTCTTTTCCCCTATCTTGCAGTGTAAGATGGAGATTAACGCCTTCTCTGAGGATGGCAAAATCCACATCGTTTGGGTGCCGGGCCATAACGGAGTTTGGGGGAATGAAAGGGCAGACGATTTGGCGGTGAAGGCAAGAGGACTGCCGTCAACAATTTTGATGAACCCGAAACCGTTCGGGTCGACGCAGTCCGAGTTAATGGGGATGGGTGATGAATTCGCATGCAAACCTGTGGAACAGCGAAATGGTCGGTAGGACGGCGAAAATTCTATGGGGGGATACAGATCTTGAGAAGACGATGCTTTTACTGCAAGGAAATAAGAAGGAGGTCAGTATAGCTATTGTTATCATAACCGGACACATAGGACTACGAGCTCACTTATGTAAAATCGGTGCGGCAAGTAAAAGCATGTGTAGGCCAGATGATGAGATGTTGGAACATTTCCTATCTCATTGTTCAGCTTTCGCGTCTAACAGATACCGACACTTAGGTGGGGACACAATACCAGACATGAACCAACTTGGGGGAGTGGAAAACAATGAAGGATATTGCATACATACACGGAATTCCTAACTAAGATTTTCTTATTTCGAGGTTAGTTTTTAGTTTTTAGAACGCACAACAAGCCGATTGCTAGCTTAAGTATATGCACACAGTGGCATGGGGCAGTTTAATATCTGCACCATATATTCAACCTTACCTAATCTAACCCAACCGATTTTCACTTTTAAAGCCTTTTTCAGAGTATTTCTTAACTAATTTTCTCTAAATTTTGCTCAATAGTTTTATACCCACCACCGAAGGGGGTATATTCATTTAGTCATTCACATCGAAATATTTATTTCCGATTCTACAGGGTATATAAATTTCGGATTGTCGTAAAATTCTAAGACGATTTAACCATGTCCGTGTGTCTGTCCGTCTATCCGTCTGTCCGTCCGCCTGTTGTAATCACTCTACAGGCTTCCAAAATTGAGATATTGAGCTGAAATTTGGCACAGACACGTCTTTTTGATGCACGCTGGTTAAGTTCTTGAACGGGCCAAATCGGACCATATTTGGATATAGCTGCCATATAGACCGATTTCCGATAAAGGGTCTAATGCCCATAAAAACTTTATTTTTCAACCGATTTTGCTGAAATTCTAAACAAGGACTAGTTTTAGGCCACCCGACATTTGACCAAAATTTGATTCAGATCAGACTATATTTAGATATAGCTACCATATAGACCGATCTGCCGTTAAAGGGTCTAAAGACCATAAAAACTTTATTTATAACCCGATTTCGCTGAAATTTGCAACAATGGGTTATTTAAAGCCTTCTGACATCTGACCTAAATATGGTACAGATCGGACCATATTTAGATATAGCTGCCATACAGACCGATCTGCCGATAAAGGGTCTGAAGCCCATAAAAGCTTTATTTTTTACCCGATTTCGCAGAATTTTGCAACAGTGAGTTATTTTAAGCCTCCCGACATGTGACCTAAATATGGTTCAGATCGGACTATATTTAGATATAGCCGTCATATACACCGATCTGCCGGTAGAGGGTCTGAAGCCCTTCAAAGCTTTATTTGTTAACCGATTTCGCTAAAATTTGAAAAAGAGAGTTATTTTTGGCCTCTTGACACCTGACCTGAATATGGTTCAGATCCGACTATATTTAGATATAGCTACCATATAGACCGATCTGCCGATAAGGGGTCTGAAGCCAATAAAAGTTTTTTTTTTATTATTTATAACGCATAAAACGCTTTTTAAATTTTGTTATCTTCGAAAAACCTCTGGACCTTACTGCCAGGTTGTCCACTTCTTCTTTTCTCTAACCCCGCAGTTGCGCGGCATCCAAATGTTGCGGTTGTGTTATAAGTATCGTAGCCATTATCGCGTTTTTTGCCTTTACAGCTCTGGTTGTTATCCCCCCCAATGGCCATATGACTACCTGTATACGTGCTCACAATTGCAGGTCTCATTCATGAGTTCTGTTGCTGTCGCTGTTCATGCTCTGAATGATCGTGCTTTGATCATGCAGTCGTTAAGAGAGTTCAGTCTCTGATTTTTCAAAGCAGAGACCCCGTTCTCTCCTCAGCTTGCCGCCTTCAGTGTGCCAACAGCTCTCAGGAGGCATATGTGTTGGGGCCATTCATTTTTGCAGGCTTGGTTTTGTGTTTCACCCTGGACCCTAATATGTGTCTCAAAAATCTACAGTTTTTTCTCGATCCCCCAAAGGTATGGTGTTGATTCTTTTAGCCTCGAGTGATGCCTCAAACTTTATCTGTGTGTCTATGGGCCTGATGTTCAAAATCCTCGCTAGCTCTACTAATGCCAAGACAAAATGTCCGTTAAGCACAACAGGCTTTTATGCTGCACTACCTTCCCATTGCTGGCCAACACACTTCTGATGGATATGTCGGAATCGAACTGACCACACGTTTCTGGAGCCAGTGGTTTCTGGGATTCAATCTCCCTTTCGAGCCTATGGCTCTTTGTATAGTAGCCAACATCTACGAAACAAATAACAGTCTTATAACTGACAGGTCTTAAGCCCACAATAGGAGAATCGCCACCTGCATATAAACATTTCAAGACCAAGCCTAAGTTTTTCCTTTTGAGATGTTTTAAACAGATTGACAAACTAACCATGCTCATCCTTGCTGTGATTCTCTACATAAAAGTAAAAGAAAAAACTTTTTCGTACATTGTAAATGCTGCGCGTCTTGTTTTCGGGTTTCGCCCAAAGGAAAAAACCTCTTAAACATAACTTTTATATGTTAATTATTTAACAGCAACTAGAGAACGAGTTAATGGGAATAATGTCATAGCAAAGTTGTTTGCAAGAGCGTTATTTATTAATAGAGTGAGTGAGAGACGAAAAAGTCTCATAATTCTCTTAATTTTCTTATTTTTGCATAGCGATGAAAGTCAATTGGCAGTTAAGTAAAGTCAATTGGATGGTATTGGGGGGCACACAAAATTGGGTCAAATCTGAGTCAAAAAAGTATTAATTTCATTATTTGGTGAGCAAAGTTGGGATTTGTTTGAGTTTTTTTTTAACACAACACCACCACAAAATGGGAGGATAGGGCTATGCTAATCTAGTCATACTGTATGTAACATCCCAAATATGGTAAGAGAAGTTACACAGACTTCTATACGAATGGTTCCAAACTAAACGACCAGGTGGGCTTTGGGGTGTACTCTAAAGACCTAGAATTGGTCATATCAAAAAGGTTACCCGACCACTGTAGTGTGTATCAAGCGGAGATCCTTGCAATTAAGGAAGTGGTGGAATGGCTACGATATGTCATAATGACGATTAGCATAAATATCTTCTCAAGCAGTCAGGCAGCCATTAAATCCAAAAATGCAAATTTTGCCCATGAACATTCCACTCAGGAACAGGAGGAAACTTTTTAGATATCAATGAGTGCAGTCCGATTCTAGTTTTTAAGCTCAATGATAAGGGGCCTCCTTTTTCTATCCGAGTCCGAATGGCGTGCCGCAGTGCGACACCTCTTTTGGAGAGAAGTTTTACATGGCATAGTATCTCACAAATGTTGCTAGCATTAGGAGGGGAAAACCACCGCTAAAAATTTTTTTCTGATGGTCTCGCCGTTCAGCGTCAAAGGCGGACATGCTAACCTCCGCGCTACGGTGGCCTCCTGGAAGTAAACATAGGCTATATAATTTGTCGGTATCGGAAGGGGGACGGACCCTCCCCCTTATGCCAAAAACACAACCCAAAATCAAAAGTGGACCGATCGAGACAATATAGGTATCAAACGAAAGGTATTGGAGAGTAGAATACGAATATGGTATTACAATTTGAGTCTAAGTACCCATCGGGCCGCCCGAACCCCAAACAGATATATTGGACGTTTATTTCAATATGGGGCTCAAATGAAAGTTAGGTAAGGAGTAAATTTCGAATCTGGCATACAAAATCAGATCGAAGTATAGGGGGTTACGCCACCCCTCAAAAAACCCATTATGACTATATGATACTTGGCTGAACCGATTTTATTACAATTTTCATAGATTGTGTAAGTTTGTCTGGAAGGAAACATAGCCAATATAATTTTTAGATATCGGGTGGAGACGGACCCTCCCCCTTACCCCAAAAACGCCACCCATATCCGAAAGTGCTCCGATGGGCACAATAAATGCCCGAATGAAAAATAATTGGAGACCGGAAAACGAATATGGTATTAAAATTTTGGGTCCAAGTACCCATCGGGCCCCCCATCCCCAAAACTCCTCTAATCAGATATATTCGAAGTTCATGTCAATATGGGACTCAAATGAAAAGTATTAGGCAGTAGATTACAAATATGGCATAAAACATTAGGTGCAAGTAATGGGATCGCCCACCCCCAAATACTCCCAATTGGGCATATTAGCCTACCATGGCTATATGGGACTTAAATGAAAGGTATTAGAGAGAAGATTACGACTACAAAATTAAAATTTGCGTTCAAGTCTAGATGGTGCTTTTTCCCCTAAAGATACGTCAAATTGGTTATTTGACCCATTATGACAATATGGGACTCAAATGAAATTTATTTGAGAGAAGAAAACGATTTTGATATCCAATTTTGGAGCCAAGTGTTTTGGGGTACGCCCTAAAGCATTCCCTAAACTGCACTTCATTTCCGTTGGGAATATAAAAACGAATTTAATATCAATTTTCAGTGCAAAGTGCCTGTGGCCTTCCCAGCCCAAAACACCCTCCAAACGGTTCATACTTACCGGCCGTGGCAATATGGCGCTCAAATTAAAAGGATTTGGAAGTGCAGCACGAATATGATATCCATATTTGAGTCGAAATGTCTGAGGTGCCACCACTCCCCTAATGAGAAAATTACCCTAAGGAAGAACATTATCACCGATTCAAGTTTAAACGCAATGATAAGGGACCTTTTTTTATAGCCGAGTCCGAACGGCGTTCCGCAGTGCGACACCTCTTTGGGGAACATTTTTTTAATGACCATGCATGTCAAATGTCGTCAACATTAAGAGGGGATAAACACCGCTTTGTCCGATGTTCTTGCCAGGATACGAACGCGTTCAGCATCATAAGCTACAATGGCACGAATTCGATATCCGCATTCAGGGCAAAGTGTCCCCACCCTAAAAAGATATTAGAGAGTTAAAGAAGGAGCAGCGAAGCGGGCCCGGTTCGGCTAGTTATATTATATAGACAACTAGTATTGAGTGCGACCGTCTGACAGATTGTTCAACTCACTACATCGTTCGAAAGAATGAAGCCATCAGCTCGAAATTTTTCACAGATACTTCTTATCGGTCAAATTTTGCATATAGCTTCTATGTAAAATTATTCTTAGAATTGACTTCATGTGGCCACAGAAGCCTTAATTCCTATACATTGCAATTTGTTATGTGAAGAACGTTAAAGCACTTAAACACCCACACCAAACATTCCCTATAAAGGTCCTTTTAAGGTCCTTTGGCTCGATTTTATTTAATGATGGCCCTATGTAGGTTTAAGCTGCCATAATGGAACAATCATTAAAATAAGATGAGCTGAGGCTGGTTGCAGTTCAAATCTTAATATACAATGCCGAAGGGTGGAGGTATATTTTTATGCCAATATAAGAAGCTATACAATGTGGTATATCTCTTATTGAGACAATAGCAATAGAATTGTTTAGACCATTCATCCCATCACAATTCGATTCATAATTTAAGGGAATTCATGGAATTTCCCTAATTGTCATGTCAACTAGGGTCCTAAATAACTGAGATGGCAAACAATAGGCTCCTGCTGCCTATGTATTCTTGAGCCCGGTTGAAGAGTTAAGTTACAACTACCCTATCCTCACTCTTACAGGGTGATCCTTTCACTGAAATAAACAGCATTTGTCAACGATAACTTCTATCAAAAAAAAAAAAATCATAATTTTATAAACTCCATTTTTTGTCACTCAACCCAAAACCGTACACATTTGTTTTCAAAACATAATAAAAGTTTTTTTTTGGTTTTAAGGCCAACCAAAAAGTTTAAAATCTCTCGAAAGAGTGCATAGAAAACATTCCATGCATTTTCATAAACGCATATACGAATTGAATTTTCATGCAGTAGTGAAAATGCCTTCTGGCTACAAATTCTAATGTAAACAATGGATATTAAATTGCACCAAATTTAAAGTTAAAAACCAAACGAGGGGAAATTGCCGTTTAGGGCTAAACTCAAAAAAATACATTTTTTGTTGGGTATGTGAAAATTCACTAAAAGTTTGAAGCAGATTAAGTAGCATAACAAGAATAGATGCAAAGAAAAACTTTGAAACCTAATAAAAGTTTTCTAAATATTTAAAACCTTGTTTAAATAGCTTATAGTTGAAGGAATTTGAAAATTTTAAATGCAATTTTATTTCAAAAAGTATCGAAGTATGTAAAATATTTGAAAGTTGAGAACAATTCTAGCATGTTTAAAATTTCATTACAAATGGCAAATAAAAGCTACCTGTATCGTGATTGGAAGAATAAATGGTAAGACAGACCTAAGGACATGGCTAATTTGAATCAGGGAGTGATTCCAAATCGATAGGGTTGCGCTACAATGGGTCTAGCTCTTCTTAAGTCCCATTCTTATATGTACAGAATTTGATAACAAGCTGATAATAATGGCGAACTGTACCTTGATTACAAGAATATATGAAAAGACAGACAGACACACGGGCATAGCTTTTGTAAATTATGAAGTGATTTTAAATCGATCGGCAAACATAGCAATGAATCCCAGCTATTTTCTTTCTTGACGTTGCAAACAAATGAACAAAGTCACGAAAGCTTACTTCGTTACTTCATTACGTGTACACCGGTGCGTATACTTATTGTAAGCCTAATTATAATCGTTATTGCATACATCATACGCACTGTTGTACGTCATTACTCTTTATACCAAAGGTGGGCAAATTTTTATACCATAGGATGGTGGAGGGGTTGTAACTACTCGAAATATTCGTCTGAGACCCCATAAAGTATATATATTCTTGATCGTCGTGACACTTTATGTCGATCTAGCCATGTCCGTCCGTCTATCCGTCCGTCCGTCCATCTGTCTGTCGAAAGCACGCTAACTTCCGAAGGAGTAAAGCTAGCCGCTTGAAATTTTGCACAAATACTTCTTATCAGTGTAGGTCGGTTGGTATTGTAAATGGGTCATATCGGTCCATGTTTTGATATAGCTGCCATATAAACCGATTTTGGGTCTTGGCTTCGTGAGCCTCTAGAGGGCGCAATTCGTATCCGATTGGAATGAATTTTTGCACATAGTATTTTGTAATGATATCCAACTGTGCTAAGTATGGTTCAAATCGGTTTCCATGCATATGGGAAAATTCCTTTTGACAGACATCTGTTATCGATATTAAAAAGGGTTTCTGATCGATTCTCGGCGATTATTTTGCAGGACTTTTACACCCACTCCCCCATTCACACTTCCTCAAGTTTGAATGGGGGAAGTGGGTGTGTCCACTCCAATGTTGTCTTCATTTGGTCTTGCATCATGTGCAGGGAATATGGTGATAACAATATTCCTCTTCAATATTTTCTTCATTTGTTCTTGGATCATATGCAGAGAATAGGGTGGTTGAAATATTCCCCATTGTTTTCTCATCCTCTTTCTTTAGGCTTTTCATTCCAAGCTTTTTCATTACGAGTTTGTATTCAAGTCCCCAGGGGTCTTGGTTGAGGTCTTCTTTTAGTTCTTCCCAATTATCTCTTTTGCTTTTGGTAATGCCGCTCCCGAGTGCCTTTTTTGCATCCTTACATTGGGTATGTTCTGCTTCTGTTGTGCCCCCTGCGTTTAGCTCTGGTGTATTTTCGCCTTTTTCAGATGCAATCACGTCTGCGTTCACGGCTCTGTTTGTTTGCGACCCATTAATCCTATCCATTACTTTATCACATTCCTTAACAATTATGGACATGATGCGACTCGCTGCGATTGAGGTGGTTCCGCTGGATTCTGATTCGTATGTATGTCGGTCGGTCGTATGTCGGCTAGGAGTGAAGATGGTTCTAGGATGTTTCCATTGCATTTGTGTGTGTGTGTGTGTGTGTTTCCATTCGTCCTTTATACTGACATGACATTTCACAGTATTACAAACTAAAGTGCATGTGTACAAGAAAATAATCCCATGGGCTGGAAATGCATATGTGTCAGAGTGCCCACCATTTTATCCCTTTGCAAGGTGTGAAAAAAAATATTAACGTCTGTTAAGTTCCTTTATGGCTTAGATAGGATCAATTTTGGAAGTAGCAGTCATTAAGACCGATCTCCCGATTAAGAGTAAATTGATAACACATACAATTGGTATCATTAGCACCCACTTTAGATTAATTCTGCCCATGCTCTGCAATTCAAAGCATGAGAGCAGTGCGAATACCTAGTGGATCTTATGGCACTATCAACCTCTCAAGAGTCTTTAGCATAAAGGATGACAGACTAATAGGACGAAAATCTTTAGCCTTCGTGTGGTTAGGTTTTCCTGCTTTCGGAATGAAAATGACCTTTGTGACCCTCCATCTCACAGATATGTATGATATGCTGATACAAGCAGAGTATATCTCCCTAAGCCAAGGAAGCCAGTCTATAAGACACAGCTTGAGATTCAACCGGTTATACATCATCAGGGCCTGGCGACTTAAAGGAGTCAAAACTTCTTATCGCCCAAAGGATTTTCGACTCAGACACAATTTCCCTTTTAACAAACGACGAATGCTTTCCAGTGACAACCTCTTTTGGGGTCACGTTGGTTATTAGAGCATTAGTAGTTCTAGTGGTTCCTCACTAGTCATTGTCCATACATTGTCCTACTTCTGAGTATGCCCCACCGTAATACGTCTCGAGGACAGAATCTTCCTTAGCCTAGAGGCCTCAGTTGTATCCTCCTAGATCTGCAGAATTCCACCCAGAATTTATTCTAAGCCTTTACAGCTCGCTCGTATATTTGGCTGACACCAGCGAGATATTCAGGGCCTTCGTGATTACCTTGACCTAAATGTCTATGCCCTCTGCAGTTTTCACTTTATTTTCTGGTCTAAAAGGACTAGACATGCCAAATTTGTGCTGAAATTAATCACAACCCGTCTTTCTTCTGTTAAGCCAAGGGACCATATAACGATGAAGCCACAGTCATCCAACACTTCCCAGTCGCATATTCTTGTGCTCATGTCATCCAGTACAAAGGTCATATATAGTAACTCCTACCTGTTCCTGGTGGAGGCCACCATAGCGCAGTGGTTAGCATGTCCGCCTATGACGCTGAACGCCTGGGTTCGAATCCTGGCGAGACCATCAGAAAAACCAAAAAAAAAAAAAAACTCAGCGGTGGTTTTCCCCTCCTAATGCTGGCAACATTTGAGAGGTAGTATGCCATGTAAAACTTCTCTTCAAAGAGGTGTCGCACTGGGGCACGCCATTCGCACTCGGCTATAAAAAGGGAGGCCCTTATCATTGAGCTTAAACTTGAATCGGACTGCACTCATTGATATGTGAGAAGTTTGCCCCTGTTCCTTAGTGGAATGTTCATGGGCAACATTTGCATTTGCCTGTTCCTGGTAATAAAGGTCGGTTTATCCTGATGTGATGAGACTTCTTTATTTCAAGGCTGGCTACTACTGAATCCTTAGAGCTTAGCGGCGGAAAAAGAAACACATTTAGACTACTCCTTGCAAGAATACAGGCTCTGGGTCTCACATTCCCCGTACCATTGAGTTGTTTAAATGCCGGAATTCTTGGTCCCCGAAAGATTCCTCCGCACACCCATGGTTCCTAAATAAGAACCACATCAAATCGCCCTGCCATCAGGAGGATCTTTAGTGTCGCCGAAGCGGCCTTACAATGGTAAAGATTTCTCTGAAGAAACCGGACTATAGTCGGGATTCAGAACGATTCCGCCCGCAGTTCATCCTCACAAGGTTCGTTAGATCTTGTCATGATGAGCTTCCGTACGCATCAAGGGGCAGATGAGAAAGCAGTGGAACCACCCCTCCTCAGGACACTGAACACTTGCGGTGTGGACGATTCTTCCTTAGATACTTTAATGCTGCTGTCGAAGTATTTTATGACATATATATTTTCCCACTGGAGCACACCATGAGCCCAGTCCGAACGGATGACCCACCCACACAGGGCTTGTCGGATCCCGTTTCGATGTCTTCTCCTCCTGTCTCGATTGTGGAAGAGTATTTTCAGTCTCCTGCAATCCGCCATATAAGCTTTGTATTTAGATAGATAAATAAATTAAAAAGTAGCCCAACTAGCTATCTTTTTATAAAAAACTATATTCTTATCCATTTAAATTATTATTTTTTTTTAAATTTTAATTATCTTCCATAAATTTTTTTGCATAAATTTGTTTTTATTTCATGCTTTCAAGATTTACATCTATAGCGTCTAATTGACTTACCTTACCCACTTCTTCTTTCATTGGTTGCGGATTTTGTTATTTTCAGTTTCTCGTATTACTCATCCTTCGTTGAGGAAACTGTGCTACACGTGTCACAATAATAATGGCATCGCATGAAGAAAAAAAACAAAAAAACATAATTCCATGTCTGCCTAGCATTGTTTTGGAATGGTTTGATGGTTTATTCCCTTCAATGAGTAGTTAAAGAAAAAAAAGCAACTCCCCCATTCTACTTACAAAATGCAATCATCGCATTGCGGTGTACAATGTTGGGGTCCATTAAATGTTGGATAGCATCTTGACCTAAATATGTTCTATTCTTTTTTACTTTGGTTGCTTTTCTTTTTTGCTTTTACCCCTCGTTTCATTTTTCATTTGATGTTTGAGGAATTTAGATTTCTACCATCCTTGGCTGTGGCATTCTGAGGCTGATATTAGTTTGACTGCTTCGATTTTCTACGTTATGTTTTTTTTTGTTTTCTTCATTTGAACCCACCTCCACTTCAGTTCGTTGGCTTGTTCTTCTCTCCGTAGTTATTTGTATTTCATTTTCTTTTCTTATTTCATTTTCTTTCATATTAGAAAATTTTCTTTGATACGAATTGAAGATGAAATGAAATAATATTTAATGGGAAAAATATCTTAGCAAAGATATACCTTAAATTTTTTACGAGTGTGTGCTTCGAGATATGGATAATTCTACAAAAACCATAATTAAAGTCAGTTAATGAGGACAAAAATCGATGCAACTTGTTAAGGGTTACATAGGAATTATTATACTGCCAGATTAAAGATATAGGTAGACAATGAGATAGCTCACCTGCAGCACACACAACTGAAAAAAATCAAAAAAATGAAAAAGTGATCTAGCTAAAGTCTGATTGATATCTCTGGTAAAAGAGTTATGAAGAAGGTACAAGTAAAAAGGCATTAAGTTCGGCCGGGCCGAACTTTGGATGCCCACCACCTCGGGTATAAATGTAAATCCCCTTTCGTCACTCACTGCTTAAAATTTCAGCGAAATCGGGTAATAAATAAAGCTTTTATGGGCTTCAGTCCCCTTATCGGCAGATCGGTTTATATAGCAGCTATATCTAAATATAGTCCGATCAGAACCATATTTAGGTCGAATATTGGGAGGTTTTAACCTACTCACTGCTTCAAATTTCAGCGAAATCGGGTAATAAATAAAGGTTTTATGGTCTTCAGACCCCTTATCGGGAGATCGGTCTATATGGCAGCTATATCTAAATATAGTCCGATCTGGACCATATTAGGGTCAGATGTTGGGAGACTTAAAATAACCCACTGTTTCAAATGTTAGCGAAATCGGGTAATAAATAAAGCTTTTATGGGCTTCAGACCCTTTATCGGGAGATCGGTTTATATGGCAGCTATATCTAAATATGGACCGATCTAACCCATATTGACGTGAGATGTTAGGAGGATCAAAATAACGCACTGTTTTAAATTTCAGCGAAATCCGGTAATAATTAAACCTTTTATGGGCTTCGGAACTTTTATCGGGAGATCGGTCTATATGATAGCTATATCTAAATATATACCGATCTGAACCATATTTAGGTCAGATGTCGGGAGGCTTAAAATAACTCACTGTTTTAAATTTCAGCAGATCGGTCTATATGACAGCTATATCTAAATATGGACCGATCTTACCCATATTTACGTGAGATGTTAGGAGGATTAAAATAACCCACTGTTTTCAATTTCAGCGAAATCCGGTAATAATTAAACCTTGTATGGGCTTCAGACCCCTTATCGGCAGATCGGTCTATATGACAGCTATATTTAGATATAGCCCGATCTGAACCATATTTAGGTCGGGTGGCAGGAGGTTAAAAATAACTCACTCTTTAAAATTTTAGCGAAATCGGTTAAAAAATAAAATTTTTATGGGCTTCAGACACTTTATCGGCAGATCGGTCTATATGGCAGCTATATCTAAATATAGTCCGATCTGTACCATATTTAGGTCGGTTATCGGAAAGCCCCAAACTACTCACTGTTTCAAATTTCAAATCGGATGAAAAATATAGTTTTTATAGGCATTAGACCCTTTATCGGAAAATCGGTCTATATAGCAGCTATATCCAAATATGGTCCGATTTGGTCCATTCAAGAACTTAACCAGCGTGCATCAAAAAGACCTATCTGTGCCAAATTTCAGCTCAATATCTCAAGTTTTGAAGGCTCTAGGGTGATTACAACAAATCAATTTGTGTTTGTTCGTAGGTTGGTTTGTATGTTTGTGTGTTCCTTATAGACTCAGAAACGGCTGAATCTATTTTCTTGAAATGTTCACAGATGGTGCATAATGATCCCGTGGTGAAAATAGGGTACTACATTTTTTGATATCTGAAGGGGGGGCGGACCCTCCCCCTTACCCAAATTTTTAGAAACGCCAGATCTCGTAGAGATGGGTGGTGCGATTTAAGCGAAATTTTGTGTGCTCTCATATAGTACCCTAAAAATAAAAATTTGGTATCCAAAATCCGGAAGGGGTGCCGCCCCACCCTAAAACCTACCAAACATATATTTAGACCAATCACGACAATATGGGACTCAAATGAAAGGTATTTAGGATGAGAAAACGTATCTGATATCCAATTGTCGGACCAAGTGCTAGGGGGACCACCCCAAGCCCCGAAACACCTTTAAGTCGGGCATATTTACCGACCATGGCAATATGGGACTCAAATGAAAGGTATTTGCGAGTAGAATACGAATCTGATATCCAAATGTGGGAACACGTTTCTAGGGGTCCTACCCTTCCCCAAAACAGCCCCCAAACTGGACTTATTTACTGACCATGGGAATATGGAGCTTAAATAAAAGGTATTTGAATGTAGAATACGAATCTGATATCCAAATATGGGACCAAGTGTTTGGGGGGCCGCCTTTCATCAAAAACATCCCCAAAGGGACAAATTTACGACCATAGCAACATGGGGCGCAAATGAAAAGTCTTTGGGAGTAAAGCATGCATTTGATATCAAAATTCGGGAAAAGTGTCTATGGGGCCACGTTTCTGACTATTGCAATATGAGGCTTAAATTAGAGGGTTTTTAAAGTGGAACACGAATACTATATATATTTCAAGACCATCTCACTAAGTGGCCGCCCATCCCCCAAAACACCCCCCAAGCCGGTCATGTTTGCCGACTATGGAAATATGGGGACCACGTATCTGATATCAACACTAGATACCAACTGTCTTGCGGACGTCCCACCACCATAACAACTCCCAAATAGGACGTATTTGCTCATCAAGACAATTTGGGTCTTAAAGAGAGTGGAACTAAATATTCATAGTATTTAGGGCCAATATCCTAAGCCGGATATATTTGCTGACTTTTGCAATTAAGAGTTTAAATGAGATTAGAAAACGAATTTGATATCCAATTTTGAGGGCAATGGCAATATGGGGTTTAAATAAATGATATAAAGATATATGAGAATAGAGCACGTTGCTGATATATTTTCCAGGCTTAGTGTTTGGGCGACCACCCACAAACCAAAATACCCCACAAACAGAAATTTTGTAGTGACCATCGCAATATTGGGCTCAAATAAAAGTATTTGGGAGTAGAATACGAATTTGATATCCAAATGTAGGACCATGTATTTAGGGTGCCAACCCTTTCCCAAACCACCCCCAAAGGGAAAATGCCAATATGTGGCTCAAATGAAAGGTATTTGATATTAGAAAACGAATTTGATAACCTATTTTGGGGCCATGTGTAAACATTCCAATGAGACTTTTGTTCCATATAAAGTAAAAGAAGGCGCAGCGGAGCGTGCCCGGGTCAGCTAGTACTGCTATACAAATAAGCCTAGACACTGAATAATATAAAGATAGAAACTTCGAACAGCGGCTTGGGCTATGTTTCGGCAAATATTATACAACGCTGTCACTGGAATACCAGGAAGTGGAAACTGTGAAGCACAGCGATTTGATGAAGCGGATCACCAACGCACTGAGGGCCTTGCTGAATTCTGTGTGTCTTAAAAAAAAAAAAGGACAAGCGCCTGCCATAGTGGATCGCTCTAATAAGGCGAATATCCCAGAACACCAAGGGACTGGGCAATCTATAAGGCTGAAACTAGAAAAATTAAATAAAAATGTGGGAAGTTCGTGGAATCTTTGGAACCCATAACCATGGTTACAAACTTCCACAAAATTGAACAATTTTAGAGACAACTTCAGCAAAATTCTGTAAAATCAGGCAAAAATGGTAGATTCTGGGGGTCAAAGAAGACTTGACGGGAGATGGGTTTATATGGGAGCTATATCGAGTTATAGACCGATTTTGGACAAAACTTACCATGAATTTGGATGCAACTTAGCATGGTTGTTGGAAGCCGTAAAGAACACTACTTGACCGATGACCGGCACGGGATAGGTGTTAGCACCGCACAGGCTGCAACCTTGAGGTCCGATCTGTGCGGTGTTCATTGCTGTCAAGAGAGCTACGAGCTACGAGCTGCGAGCTACCGGATGCGTCCACAGGTTTCGGATAGTGGAATGCTCCATATGGAGTAGCTGCAATGGCAGTCGCGGACAAACAGCGGTATCGAGCGGAGAGTTTTAGTAAGAGACCGGGTGGCACCGGCTCAAAGCACACATACTGAGTGCCTATGATGCACGGTCTGACAAGGAGGGTTATAGGCGCCGTTATTGGCGCCTATAACCCTTAATAGTCCATTAATAGTCTCATCTTATCACGATCTGGATCCCCCCATAGGATTTTCGCCACCCCATCGAACGTTGTGCTGTTCCACAGGGTTATATGTGCGTTCGACACCCACTCCGTTAACTCGGTTTGCGTCGACCTGAGAGGATTCTGGTTAACCAAGCTTATTGACGGCAGTTCTCTGGCCTTCACTGCCAAATCGTCTGCTTTCTTATTCCGAAGACTGTTCGTGATCTTACCGTCTTGGTTGTTATTGCTCTTATGTCTGTTTTGGCCTTTAGTCGAGCGATATACCATTTTCATGGTATGGTATTTCACTAAACCGATTACCTTAAAATTTTCACAGATTGTGTAGGTTGGTCTGGAAGGAAACATTGGCTATATAATTTTTTGATATCGGAAGGGGGAGGGTCCGCCCCCCAAAAGTACTACCCAAAAATAAAAGTGGACCGATCGGGACAATATGCGATTCAAATAAAATGTATTCAAGAGTAGAGTACGAATTTCATAATAAAAGTCGGGTCCAAGTACCTGGGGGGGGGCGCCCCAGCCCCAAACCCCCTTAAAATAGATTAATTTGACAATCATGACAATATGCGACTCAAATGAAAGGTATTCGGAATAGATTACAAATATGGTCAGCAAGAAGGAATAGGCTTTAGAATTTATTGATAACGGAAGGGGGCGGACTCTCCCCCTTACCCCAAAAGTACTACCCAAAAATAAAAGTGGACCGATCGGGACAATATGGGATTGAAATGAAAGGCATTTAAGAATAGAGTACGAATTTCATAACTAAAGTCGGGTCCAAGTACTTGGGGGGGCCGCCCCATCCCCAAATCCCCTTAAAATAGGTTTATTTGACGATCATGACAATATGGGACTCAAATGAAAAGTATTCGGGAATAGATTACGAATATGGTCAGAAAGAAGGAACAGGCTTTATAATTTATTGACAATGGAAGGGGGCGCACCCACCACCGTTACCCCAAAAACACCACCCAAAATCAAAGTGGACCGATAAGGACAATATGGGTATCAAATGAAAAGTATGTGGGAGTAGATGACGAATCTGGCATACAAATTCATGTCGAAGTATAGCGGGTCACCCCACCCCCACAAAAACGACCAAAATGGGTTTTGTTTGTTCCGCATAGACTGTAAAACGGCAGAACCGATTTTGTCGAAATTTTCTCATATTGTGAAGGTTGGTCTGGAAGGAAACATAGGCTGTATAATTCGTCGGTATCGGAAGGGTGACGGACCCTCCCCTCATGCCAAAAACACAAATCAGAAGTGGACCGATAGGGACAATATAGGTATCAAATGAATGGTATTGGAGAGTAGAATATGAATATCGAATTAAAACATATAAACCGATATTGGGTCTTGACTTCTTGAGCCGCATGAGGTGTGTTGTTATGACTTAATTTTGCACGTGGTGTTTTGGTATCACTTCCAACATTTATGCGAAGTATGGTCCAAATCGGTCCATATCCTGATATAGCTGCCATATAAACCAATCTGGGATCTTGACTTCTTGAGCCTCTAGAGGGCACACTTTAATGCTTTACAGTGCATCTATGCATTTGTTAGGCTAATGAAATATACAACGACTATTTAGTCTCTTCCTCAACTGCAAAGAAACAGCATGAACCCTTCTCTTGATATACGAGTAAGTTTTATTGCATTTAAAGGATCTTCTCAGTCACACCTCTTGTGTGTTCTCTTCCTGGATTGTAAGTTTCTTTGCGTTCAATACATTTATACGCCCACAACTTTGTTACTTCGTGAACTTGTAACGGCAATCCATGATAACACATTACAATTCAATTGTTTGTTGGTGTAGGTACGTAAGCACGTTTATCAGTGGCTTTAGGCTAAATTTAATCCCATTCACCATTGTGGCTCCAATCGCATGTATGCCTGTCTGCCCCGCATGAATGAATGCCTTTGCGGAAAGTCATGTACGGCTGTGTGTTACCATTAAACAAAGCCGTCTGGTATGTGACTTCTGCTGATGGTGTTGGTGTTGGTGGTGGTGGCGCATTCGATTTTCATAGACATCTTCCTAACTACCTATACCTCTTCCCTTTTGTGTGTGTGCTATTGTTTTGCATAGCAGCGAAGTAGCATAGCAGACATTGTTAAAGAAGGTAGTGCACAACATGGAACGAAAACGGATAGGCAACCATTTATTTTGTCCGACCTTTGTTAACTTCGACACTTTTTATTTCCCTAACGGAGAGGTAGCCGCAGAAGATAGGTAACCTTCTATTTTATACATGCTAGTATTTGTCTAGCAATTCCATGGAGCATATAAATTTTAGGAGGGTTCAAATAGAGTGTTATTGCCAGAAAAGTGTTTGATAGATTACAGTGTGCTTTCGGCGAAATGGTGGTGGCATCTTAATTAAATTAAAGGTGTCGTAAATGGGCATATATACCGGAAGAATTTTCTTTTCGTTTTCTTAATTTGTTTTGAGATTTAGAGTAAGACTGCCATAAATCTGAGGTTTTTAAAGATTTTTCGAATACTCAAACGAAATACCAGAATAACCAGACAAAAGATGGACAGAGCCGCGAATATATATATATATTTATCCGTCCGTCCATCAGCTGTCTTTACGCTATAGTTTCTAAAGGGATATTGATATTGAGCTTAGAGCTGACTTTTGCCTTTATTGTCTCTATCAGCTTGTATGTCTGTGTTGTCATATTGAAGATATTTATTTACGTGTAAAGTAAGAATCCGAGACAAAACTTTGGTGTCAAGCATCTGGGGCCCTCCGACTCTCAAAAAAGAAAACAAGTAAAAAGTCGTTAAGATCGGTCGGGTCGAACTTTGGATACCAACCACCTCGGGTATATATGTAAACCAAATCAAAATCCGGTGAAAAAGACATATCACTTGACCTAAACCATATACGACACAGATGTCGAAAAGCCTAACATAAGTCACTGTGCGTCAAATTTCAGTGCAATCGGATTATAAATGCGCCTTTTATGGGGTCAAGACTTTAAAACGAGATATCGTTCTATATGGCAGCTATATCCAAATCTGGACCAATATAGGCGACTTTGTCTAGTTCTTTGCGTGGTATCTCTTTTTAGTTAAACAAAGAATAGTGGATAAGAATTGTTATGCTATTGGAGATATATCAAGTTATAGTCCGTGAGTCCCTTGGTATCCTATGAAAACCCACTTTCCACAGGATACCAAAGGACTTACGGAAACACCGGAATCTTGAAATAATGATGTTGATCGAAGGTTAGAATAACGGAATTTATGGTGAAGGAATTCTTGAGGAGCTTCAAACCATTTAGGTCACCAGGACCTGATGGAATATTTCCGGCGTTACTGCAGAAAGAGGCAGACAATCTGGCGCCTCGTCTTGCCAAAATTTTCACAGCGTGCCTAGGACTTTCATATACTCCGAAAGCCTGGCAGGAGGCAAAGGTGGTGTTTATACCCAAGCCCGGCAAATCAAGTTATGCAACACCAAAGGCCTACAGACCCATAAGCCTTACGTCCTTTCTACTCAAAACCAAGGAACGTATTGTGGACACCATTACAAAAAGTATGACATCCAGCGAACTGCTCAAATACAAACAGCATGCCTATGTAAGGGAACGTCGGTGGAGACTGCGTGCACGAGGTTGTGACTAAAATAGGATATTCCTTCGATGCCAAAACGTACACACTGGCGTATGCATTGTCATCGATAGCGCTTTTAACAATGTGCGGACCAACACACTGATCCAATTCTAAGAACAGTACCGGATGGACCCGATCCTTAGATATTGGATAAACCATATGCTAAGGAACAGGTGGATAAATTGTGTGTCCCATGGCATAAATATAAGGGAGGAAATGGCACAGGGCACGTCACAGGGGGGCAGTTTATCGCCACTCCTATGGGTGACCACCATAAATGACCTATTGCGGATGCTGACTGAGGAGAGATTTGAACCCGTCTGCTAGGCAGACGACGTTAAACTACTTCTACGGGGTAATGATCCCAACGAGCTATGCAGAAAGGCCAAACGGGTATTGCATATGGCATATGGCCACTGGGCTAGACCCAGAGGTCTCAATGTTAACCCAGAGAAGACTGAAAAATGCCTGTTCACGAGAAAGACGAAGGTGGGCCAACTTAACGCACCACGTTTCCTCATTTAGACGATTTCGATATCTGACAACGTCGAATACTTAGGTGTGATCTTGGACAGGAAACTGAACTGGAAGTGTCATATTCAGGAGTGTACTGAGAAGGCTCACAGATGTTGGGTACTATGTAGACGGGCCGTAGGCTCAAAATAGGGCCTGAATCCTTGGAAAGTCCACTAGCTCTACAGGAGCGTGATTAGACCAATACTTACTTACGCCTCAGTAGTTTGGTGGACTGCTATGGAGAAAAAGTGCAACATGATGTCTTGGCAGAGGCGGAGCGGTGAGGACCACGCCCACTAGGGCACTGCAGACTAATCTAGATATCCGACCCATTGACATACAGATTAAGGGCGAGGCAGCCATTGCGACTATGAAACTAAAGGCGATGTGATAATGGGTTGAGGTTAGGAGCAGCTCATCGCGGTATAATCGAGGTGACGATAGGAAACCGGGAAGGAAGGGAAGAGGTTTTCGATCGGATAATTGAGATGACACTTGCGGTTGAGTGCGAGACACTGCTGCCAGCGGCACAGTCTTCGATTGACGGAACCCTAGTATTGGCATCTGGAAGACATGCTACGCGGATGGATCAAAGCTAGAGGACAGAGTGGGCCTGGGGGTCTATATGGCGAACCCAGGTGCTGAGATCTGTTTGAGACTGTATGACCATAATATGATCCTGCAGGCGGAGATCCCGGTGATCACGGAATGCGTGAGGTGGTGTCATGTTAACGTGAGGACGTCGAGTATGAGCATCCTTTCGGACAGTAACAACGAGGACGATAAGATCACAAACAGTCTTGGAATATAAGAAGGAGATTAACACCTTCTCTGAGAATGGCGTGATCCACATAGTTTGTGTGCCGCCTCATAGCGGAGTAACTGGGAATGAGAAACCACACAATTTGGCACTGACGGCCAGAGTACTGCCGTCAATGGACTTGGTTAACCCGAGGACTTTCGGGTCAACTCAGTCCGAGTTAAGGGCGTGGCGAATGCGCATGTAACCCTGTGGGGCAGCAAAACGGTCGGTAGGAAGGCGAAAATCCTATGTGGTGATCCGGATCATGAGAGGACGAGGCTATTACTGAAAAGAAGTATGAAGGCGGTCAGTATAGCTTTTGTTATCATAATGGGACACACAGGACTACGAGCTCATTTATGCAAAATCGTTGCGGCAAGTGGTAGCATGCGTAGGGCATGCGGGGAAGATGATGAGACGTTGGAGCATTTCCTATGTCATCACCCGGCTTTCGCGGCTAAAAGACACCGGTTCTTAGGTGGAGACACACTACCAACCATGAACCAACTAAGAGGCGTGGCATGGAAAAAATTAAGGATTTTGTAAGTAGCACTGAATTCCTAACTTAAATTTTTCCTTTTCGTGGTTACCATTTAGTTTTAGGAGCGCATAACAATCTGATTACTGCCTTAGGTGTGTGCCCATAGTGGCATGGGGCAAATTGATATCCGCAACCTGTTTTCAACCAAATCTAACCTAACCTAATATTACTGGTGAGTTACGTAGAAATCGGTTCCGATTTTGATATAGCTCCCATTTGTCAACCGTACTTATTGTAGTTTGAACAAATTTGCTCGAAATTGTATACGAAGTGTTCAATAACTCTTCTGAAAACATCCGCCGAAGTCTTTAAAAATTGGTTCAGAATTAAGTGTAGCTCCCATTTTGTACTTATAAGGTAGGTGTAGGGTAATATACATTAGGTACCGCCCGATTTTCGGCTTTCCATACTTGTTATACCCTCTTCCCTATAGCTCCCATGTAAACCGATTTCTGATCTCGACTGCTGGAGCCGATAGAGGTCGCAATTATTATCCGATTTGGTTGAAAATTGTGCATGAAATGTTTGTTCTAACTTCTAACAAGTGCGTGAAGTTTGGTTTAAATCGGTTCATAACCTGATGTAGCTCCTATATAATCCGATCTCGGATCTTGACCTCGTGGGCCTCTAAAGGGCGCAATGCTTTTGCGATTTGGCTGAAATTTTGCATGAAATGTTTGGCTCCAAATTCTAACAACTGCGTGAAGTTTGGTTTAAATCGGTTCATAACCTGATGTAGTTCCTATATAATCCAATCTCGGATCTTGACCTCGTGGGCCTCTAAAGGGCGCAATTCTTATGCGATTTGGCTGAATTTTGCACAATGACCTCTTGTATGACCTTTAACATACGGATATAATATGGCCTGAATTGGTCCAAAACCTGATACGGCTCCCATTCAAACAGAGCCCCCAATTTGTTTCTTGAGTCGCTATAGGGCGTAATTCTTATCCGAGTTGGCTGAAATTTTGCATAATGAATTCTCAGAGGAAGAGAGAGACCCATTGATAAGTATATCGATCGACTCAGAATCACAATCTGATTCGTCTGTCTGTCCATGTTAATTTGTGTACAGGTCGCAGGTTTAATTTGTTCGTCTTAAAATGTGGTACAGGCATGTTTTTCGGCCTAGAGACAAAGCCGACTTTTTGAAATTACAAAAAGTCGGTTCAGATTTGGATATAGCTCCCATATATGTGTTCGTCCGATTTGCGGTAACATTGCAATAAAATGGCAATTTGTTAACCGTTTCCCTTGACTCTTGACATTACTGGTTGTAGGTATCGGTTCAGATTTAGATATAGCTCTCATATATATATCGCGCAATTGTAACTTCTAGAGTTACTGCAAGCTCATTTATTGACCCATCTTGCTAAAATTGTGCATAACTCTTTCCTCGATGACTACCACAATATTTAAGAAGTTTTCTCGAAATCGGTTTAGAATAAGATATAAGTCTCATATATATTCGCCTGATTTCGGGTAATTTGCAATATTGTTGACATATGTCAACCGCATTTATTACAGTTTGAACAAATTGCTCGAAATTTGATACGGATTGTTCAATAACCCATCTGAAAGCATCCGCCGAGATCCATCAAAATTGGTTTAGAACTAGATATAGCTTCCACTTTGTACTTATAGGGTAGGTGTAGGGTGTTATACAGTCAGCACTGCCGGACTTTTGCCTTTCTTTACTTTTTTTTTTGCTTTTTGGCCAAATCATGAACTTTTTCCAGTTTCACCTAA